>NC_136971.1:30730345-30865780 GCF_032717465.1 Coenobita brevimanus
TTCAGTGTATGGGTCCAAAAGGAGAAAAGTCAAAGCAAAAGCCGCCCCCGCTGAGCCATCGGAGGGAGACTGAGCTGTCCGTATAATAGACTGCCGAAGCTGTTGAGTTGACAGTAGAGATACTACAAAGACTGACCTGCCGAAGAACTGCCGGAATGGAGTGGCGAGGCTTGGGCACCTGAGGGATAGACAACAGTGAAAAGGGGGGGGCGACCAGGGGAGGGGGCAAGTAACCTGGACAGTCTACTCTCAGGTGATCACTGCACACCTCCAAAGCCACGCCCAAATCCTGTAGTAGGGCCAGTAGTGGCACGAGCCCAGTCACGGCGAGTAAGCGGGGTCAGGGGGTCGGCCTGGCTAAACGCCTCGCGCAGTAAAGCCGAGACCGGCAGGTGCGGATGGCGATGCACAAGCCGGAGTGTTTCAGCTGTTGCACGCAATGCAATTCTATGAGCCAGTGAAGGAAAACCACTCTCCAGACGTAGGTTAACCAACCTTGTCCAGCGTGGCGCATGTAGCATGGTGCGGAGTGCCTCATTTGGAAGCACCTCCAAGGACTGAGAGACATGTGGGGCAAGGCTGGTGAGACATATGGCACTATAGTCCACAAGAGAGCGGATAGCGTGGACAAAAAGACCAGCCCATCACAGCCAAGCAGCACATCCTTAATAGAATCAGGATGACTTACACCTAAAGAGAGAGAGAGAGAGAGAGAGAGAGAGAGAGAGAGAGAGAGAGAGAGAGAGAGAGAGAGAGAGAGGTGGTTAAAAATGTGCTACTATGGACATTACCTTACCTAGAGCGAAGAAAAGAGAATAATTGATAATAATAATAATCTATCCATCATCCAATCCTTCATTGCCCCATGAGGAGCGTAGGAGCCCGGGGCTATGCAAGTTGGTCTTGACATTTAAGATACGAGTGACCAGCCTCACTTATCTCTGAATGGCATTACATGAGCAATAAACCCCAACCACCCCATGGATATAAACTTTCACCGGCTCAATCCGATTGGAGCGCCGTAATTAACCACTAAGTCACCAGGCGCCAAAATTTGGTTATATGGTTGCCACCCAACGTAGTAAATGGTTTCCTGGTGTGCAGGAAACCATTTGGCTTGTCATTCAGTGTAGAGTCACCCAAAGGTAGAAGTAAGAGGAAAGAATGAAGGAAAGGAAGACAGAAGAGGGAGTGTAAAGTCACCCGTAGGTAGAAAGACGAGGAAAGACTGAGGGCAAGAAAGACAGAAGAGGATGGAAGGAAAGAAGGATGGAGAAGAGGAAAGGGCAGACACCCGATAGCAACACTACATCGAGTGAGTGGGTGGCGAGCGCCCCCACCTACCACTAAGTAATAATAATAATAATAATAATAATAATAGGAGAGAGAAAAAGAGAGAGAGTAGTACTGTGGACTTACACTTACGTACAGATAAGATAATAATAATAATAATGATAATAAAAAAAAGGAATAATAATAATGATAATGATAATATAATGATAATACTGTATTGGTATTGTTTACTAGTTTAACTATTATACAGGACATCAGTTAACTTCTAATTAACATTCAGTCTGAATAGTTTTCAGTGTATTTATATATAATCCATTCACTCCTATTGATATATTATGTTTTATTTTTGGGTTTGTTTGGGATGTGTCTCAGGTACGCATCAGGTGTGTCTAAGGTACGAATCAGGTGTGTCTGAGGTACGCATCAGGTGTGTCTGAGGTTCGTATCAGGTGTGTCTGAGGTAAGCATCGGCTGTGTCTGAGGTACGCATCAGGTGTGTCTGAGGTACGCGTCAGGTGTGTCTGAGGTACGCGTCAGGTGTGTCTGAGGTACTCATCGGGTGTGTCTGAGGTACGCGTCAGGTGTGTCTGAGGTACGCATCGGGTGTGTCTGAGGTACACATCAGGTGTGTCTGAGGTATATGTCCAGATACAAAGGGCATTCTCTGGGGTGTGTTTTTGGTGGTAGATAAGTTTGGGTTGTGTACGACCATCAAAGTTGTTCTTTATCTTGCTTATTATATTCTTTATATCTCCAGGTCGTTTTATTTAACATTGGAGATATTTTTTCGAACTGCAGGTGTTAGATACAACTTTCGTTTACTCCTTTACACACAGTCCTTCCCTACGTTGGATGAAATTGTCAGGAAGTAACAAGAATAAACAAAAAAAGTATTCAGTGGGTCAATTTCTTTATGCAACCAATTATATTTACGTGGAAAAGCAATAAATAAATAAATAAAAGAGCTGAAATCGTCACCCCCAGATGACATGGCAGGAGGGCCTTCTCTGATGGGGTGGTTTGGTGCAAGTTTTGGGAAATTCTTAGAACACTTCCCACACCTCACTTCCCGAACCATACCTGGTAAGGAGGGAGGAGGGGAGGCAAGGCGAGAGAGGATGAGGAAGTGGGAGGCGAGAATGTTTTAGTTCCAGGTGACTCAACAAAAAATAGATCATGATGTAACAGTTTTAAGTCACAGGACCGTATTCTACATGGCATAAGAGACCACTTAGCCTTAGTGTTTTATTGTGCATATTACTCCCTGTTGTTTTCTCATATGTTATTTATGCGTCTATTATCGAGTTAGTTTGCTTTAGTGATGTACAGTCAGGGACAAAAGTTCGTCTAATATTTCACCTCCTCTACATACACCTTTCCTCTTTTAGGTAATAATCTTAAGCTGAGAGGTATTTGTTATGAATCTGTCCGTGGATGACTCTTTATGATATGAGGCATCAGGGAGCTCTAAATGTTGAGTAGACGCAGTGGAATGGGTATACTATATAAAATAAATAGCTAAAGAGGAGGTACTACGAAATAACGTTTCCGTTTACTCTTTAAAGCAACAACATGCTCTTGGTTTTTCCTACCAGGAAACAATAACTGATGGACTGTGTGTGAGGGTGGGATCATGGTTGTTTTGGTGGAGGTACTCTTTGTAGCTAATGGCTATTGTATGTTTTGCACTCCATGCTGTGCCTTGCAATGGGAATAATCTAACAGGCATCAGGCGAAGCTGGAGTTTTGTTAACCCCTAATAACGCAGACAACAGCCACAGATGCCACTTACAATATGCTTTATCCTGACCCTTCATGTGTATTTTCAAGATAACAGAACTGTAATTAGTTCACATGTGTGGCTGTATCACAGACATGTGCGTATAACACTCAAATTTCAAGATGCCGGTATGGTATTTTGAGTTGAATTAAACCTTCCAGAATAGAGGGACGCCACACCTTTGGGTATTTTATACTTGCTACTTCCAGCCGATTTTATTCAGTTTAAGAACACCCCTACCTTCCCAAGGAAAAAAAGACTTCCGGAATTCTGGGAGATTACAGCCGCCGTCAGAAAAGTTCCGGCCAAGCTAAATAACGAGTTCTTCTCCGACTTTAACCAAATTTGGTTGAACGTTTGACAGACAAAGACCAATCATAATAGGTTTGAGGGCAATAGGCCAAACGTCAAGGTTACAAGTATAGTTTAATCATGCGTTGTGATCTGAATCTCTAAATTGCCATAGCAACCTCTCCTCAGGCCATGGGTTAAAGGACTCACCGATTCTCTGCATGATTCATCTCTGGCAACAAAGTCTGAAGACATGGCATACTTACAGAAATCTGCACTACTAGAAAATAGTATGCTGAAATACCGACTTTGTGTTTAGAGAAAAGAAAGCTGTATGTATTCTACACAAAAGGACATCAATGCATCAGCAAACCAGACTAGGGAAGAAAACCCTAACATTGTTCGATTATCAAGTTCAACAGAAAAAAGCTGCAAAAGAATACAGTAGCTAGCAATGTGAGAGAGGCCTTCACAGAGTACTTCTGGTCTGATGAAGGGTCAGTACCCCAGGAAAATTACATAATATTAGCCTAATCATCCCAGTCCTGTACGTATGTAGAATTTTTTTTTAATTATCATTCTCTCTCTCTCTCTCTCTCTCTCTCTCTCTCTCTCTCTCTCTCTCTCTCTCTCTCTCAGTGGCACTGTCCTCCATGATATCGCTGGCAAATTTTAGCAGCATTACATCCTACATACCTGTACAACGGTGGTCACAGAAAAACCCGCTCAGGCTTCTCAGGTGATAATAATTACCGGTACGTTTCTTCTCCAATCTTTCTTACGAAGTACCATAGAACTGATCTGGAATTAAAGAAGCAGGATTACTTAGGGAGAAATAAATACAAGGTATCTCGCGAGTCACGAACCATAGGGAAAACTGATGATTAGAGTATTTGTTCGAAGTGCTGACCGTCGTGCCTCATACAAATATTCAAAAGGGTGACCCATTCATCGAGGACACGAAAGATGTCTGGGGTTATTTCTCAGCATGCAGCTGTGATTCCTGATTCCAGGTAAGGCAGTGACGTTGTATATGTTGAGAAGATAATGTGCTCCCTCATCTGAAATCAAGAATCACAGCTGCATGCAGATTAATAACCCGACATCTTACAACATGTCCTGGATGAGTGGGTCACCTGTTTGAATATTTGTATGAGGACGTTGGAGGTGTTTAAGAAGAGCATTTTCAGCCATGAAGAAGTAGCCAGAGTGGAGGAAATATTCTTACTGAAGTTATATAATGCCAATCCATCATGTACAACACTTGATAAGCTGAGATTTGTCCAGTACAAGCAGAGGTTGAGCAAGGGCATTCAGCAGCTTCCAACTTCAGAGCCTACCTCTTACATCCTCAGCTGCAAAGTATCACTCATAACGAGCCTACTTTGCAGTTCAGAAGTGGTTGGGCAATGTTGAAGATCTAAATCCTACTGACTGGGGTTGGCAGCTTCAAGGTGGAATGCTCAATTCCATTTTGACTGACAGACCAGTAGCAACAGAGCATGTTCTTCTCACTGTGTTATGTGGGTGTAAACAAATGTGTGTTAAGAGATGTAAATGTCGGAAAGCAGGACTTAACTGTACACCGATGTGTTCCTCGTCTGTTGGCCAATCTTGTGCTAATCCATGCCCACCTGATGGAGAAGATAGTAAGTCCCCATGCTATAATTGTGACCATTACTAGATATGATGCTAAATAAATGTTTTATTTAAAAACACGGTAGTTCAATAACTGCTGCTGGCAAAAGTTAGTGCTGCTTGTTGGCTTTAAATGTGTTGACTTTACCACTTTGTTTAAAACAGTACATTGCCTTCATATCTTGAATATCATTACCTTCATCATATCTTGAACATACATCAGTAAATCATTGAAATAATGGTAAAATGGTTTTCTTATACTCAAAAACCTTTAAAAAAGAGTATTACATGACCATCTGTGACTTCTGGTCCCAAAGTTATATAAGAGTCCCATGCCGTTGGCGGCCATCATGGATTTTCGTCTCACACGGCTAGTTCATGTGAAATGTTTAGAATGTTTGTGGATTTCAACTTGGCATGCTTCCAAGTAGCTTTCCTGAAAAACTCAGCTATCTCGAATTTTTTTTCAGGTTCCCTTCCATGATCCTGGCCTATTATGTTGATGGTATGATTTTAGAAGGTGGTGAGGTATAACTGAAGTATTAAAAACAGAAGAGTGCATGATAACAATCATATTCGATAACTCTTCCTCTCATATTAAATTCATACTGACAAATTAGCTAAGAAAAAAGTTGGTAACTGGAATTTTCCCTCGTCTCATCCCTTTAGCGGCTCCCCTCGCCTCTGTCTATAACACGACGCGGAGCAGTGCTGGGCAGGGATCCTTCTCGCACTCATACTCCCCGTGGATCTGTTGGTTATTTTGACCCCCTAAAGAGGTTAGTACTCACACGCATATTCCTCATGGACACATTAAATGTAGCCTGAAGTAGTCTTAGCATAAACTGAGAAGTGATTAAGAGAAAAGAAGTGAACGGCCTGCTGGAAAAAGCCTTTGTTCACCGTCGTGGCAGTGTTTTAGTACAGAATCATTCCTGTATGCCAGTTTATAACTAGTGATTACATTCCAAGTAGGAACTGAATATAAGTTAATTAATGGCTCATAGTGGTAAATTAATAAAAGTTAGAATCTTTACTTTTTCCAGGTTGTGGGAAGCAACTGGAAGTTTAAGGGTAAACTTGCCTGATCTAAGTATAACTCTAGCTCATAAAAATTTTATTTCCTACTACTTTTTCAAACAAATACCATAATATGTACTCTGCCAATTCTGTAATTTGTACTTACTCATTAGTGTGAACTTAGGATCACATAAAGTATTATGTTTCTAGTGTAAATCAAATAAATTCCAAGGCACAGGTGCTGGGAGAAGAAATGCCTGGGTAAGGTGCTACCATGATCTCGGTAGAAAGGCCCTAGCAGATGTTTCGGTGGAGACACCGTGCCTTATAGTCACCTCGCCACACCTACCTCTGAGCCCTACCTCACCCACCACACTTACCCGTGTCTTGAGTATTAGTATTTTTTAGTAGTAGTTGTCCTAAGTAGGCAGGAGAATGTGTGTACTTTATTAAATTATAACCTAGACTTTAATAAGATATAATTTAAGGTAATTAGCCGTTATATTACCCTATTTTTCTTATGCATGCAATAACTGCAGTTAAGGGGACGGGTTGTGCTTTGACTTTATATTCAGGTGGCAGTTAGCATGAAAGGGAAAACGGTCCGTCGTAAACACCCACCCCCGTTACATAACATAGTCTCGATCTTGCCCTATAATCATTTATGATACGCCCCGCTGTAGTCGCTTTATATCCAGGAGAAAACTGACTAAGTCCACCAGTCTGATCGGCGTAAGAAAGAGAGTGGTAGAGTTTACTGGTTAAGTTACGATGCGGAGGTGGAGAGGGGAGGCTGTGTGACCACCAATGTTCTTCGTGCATTATGGGAAGGGGAGAGAAGGGGAGGAAGATGGAGAGGGAGGGAGATGTTGGGGAAGGGGGAGGGAGACAGAGAGGGAGAGGGGGGCAGGTACGGGAAGGATCGGTAGAAGGGGACAATGTGTAAAATGTTTCGCATGGCGCACAGCTAATCCTTATTAGTCTGCCCACATTCTCAGAGCTGTGTGCATGTGTTTGTATACCTTTCTCTTCCCTCGGGTATGTCCCTCAGTATGCCACCACACCTACCACGATCACCACAACTATCCCTGTTACCATACCTACCACAACCACCACTACCACCACAACTATCCCTATTACCTCACCTACCACAACCACCACAACTATCCATGTTACCGCACCTACCACAACAACGACTGCCACCACAATTGTCCCTATTACCACACCTACCACGCCACCATTGCCACCATAACGATCTCTGTTTCTACACCTACCACAACCACGACAACTTTTACTACAACTACCATTACCACCACAACAGTTACAATTACCACAACCACCATCAAGTCACTTTTACCATTACTACCACAATTACCGCTATGACCACAACCACCATTTCCACCACAAACATAACCATTACCACAACTATCCCCTTTACTGCAACCACCACTTTTATCATCACCTCCGTTATCACAACTATCACTACTGCTATAACTGCCACAACCACCACTACCACCACAACCATTAATTATCACCACAACCTCCACTGCACCCAACCAAAACCATCACTACACCACAACCATCCCCACAACTACCACTATCACCACAAATACCACCATCACCGTATAAAACCATATATTTATCTCGAAGTTTGACATACCCTGTAACTATGTCTTCTACCTCTCGTTGCCTTTCTTCCTGTGTCGATCTATCGTTTTCTTTCTGTCTAACCTCAGTGCGGCCCCAGTCATGTCCAGCAAGAAGCCAGACATCCCCACCATCCCAATCGTCGACCTCGGCCAGTTAGGTGAGTAACTGAACACTGATTCTAATTTAGGTGTTATGGGTTACTTATCACTTACTGTAATTTACTAAACACTGTTTGGAAGTTAGACGTTGTTTGGGACAGAAGCCCGTAAAAAAATTATGCTGTCGGATCCGACCAATGACGGCTTCATCTCTTGATTTTGAAATGTAGTTTTTCTTCACATTTATATAATTATTGCATTCACTCTTGTCATAGCAGCACAGTGTTCAGTATACTATGTGCCAAAGCCATGTTCTGTTTTATGGACAGGCTGAAAAGTTGTAAACAATTTTATGAATTTAATTAATATCCTCTCCCTCCGTCATACATGAATCATCAACGTACAATCATAACATCTCATGCTTACCAAATATATTCATTGGTCCTTCGTTTGCATGATACTGACCAACACAAAGTATTGAAATTGGGGATCTCTGAACCAAGAATTGCTGAACTATAGGATGGGAACCATTGCGTAAGACGAAACTCTGATATAAAAGAAAAAGAATGAAACATTAAGAATGAGTAAAAATGTCTGTGAAGAGAGGTAGATTAAGACATACATAAATACATATACACATACATACATATAGGCATTAAAATGTCTTGTAATAATTATAGACATGTAGAATCACAGTCATTAGTATACAGGGTGTTCAATAAATATGTAGCAAAAATCAGGGGGGATGTTCCGGAGACGATACTGAATGCAAATTCCTAAATGACCATTTTGCGAAATCTCAATAGTTTGGGAGTTACAGCACTCCACAGATCGGCTCTGGATGTGTTGGAGCCAGGGGACTGTAAATGAGACGCCCATCTTTTACAATGAGATTTAATAACAATATTATACAATATGCTAGACACTGGTACGTCATTGATATTTACAGCAAATGTTCACAACTCCGGCTTCCTTGCTCAGTGCATGCTGCAGCCCGTTGCAGAAGTGGCTCACGGCTTTATATTGGTAGCAACGATTTTCCACATCATCCACATGATCGACTCTGATTTTCACCTATCTAGCTGGCTACTTACAGTACATACCTCCCTATCTATCCTATTACATACATACATACATACCCGGAGTAAAAGACGAAAAACAACTTTAAAAAACCAAAAACAATTAAAGCGTTCAAGAAGTCTTAATCAGCAAGTCAAGATACGATAAGATAAGCCCCGCCGTTCAAATCCGGACGAAGAGAAGGGGAAGAGGTAGATGGGGACAATCCCCTGGGCCCGGCCCGAAGGGGTGGCCCGAGACCTCCACAGTGGGGGCGGAGGGACGTTGGTTACAAGATTGTGACAACGTGAGTTAACTTTTACCTGGTCGTGGTGTAGTGGTATGCTGCCTGGCTCTCACCTGAGAGTCCTGGGTTCGATTCCAGGCATATTGGTAATTTCTCTGATGACTCCAAGATGGTGTTAAGTGGAAAGAAAATATAACATGTATCATGTATTACGTGAATGGAGAGCAGTTTGCATATATAAAGTACTGCATGAATAAATGAAATCATAGGAAACTTTAATGTATTCATTTGTTTCTTTCCATTACACAATAGCATTTCTTATTTTTCTTTACATAATATAGCCTACATGTACTATAATTTCCTTGTAGTTATTATCGCTGTTTTGTAGAGAGGGAGGAGAAGGTGCTATGGCACAGCAGAATTCTTTGGGCAGTACATCAATGTGCCATTACACACTGGTTAGGGAGCACTTTAACCATGAGCTAGATATAAAGTACAGGACTCGTATATTCAGCACAATTTTCAGGGGAAGGGGGGCCCACTGTCGATAATCTTGCCCAGGGTCTGGTGATGGCTGTCGGCGGCCCTGCCCTCAAACGATGGTCGGACAATAGCTTTTCTAGATGTGGGATCACTTCTAAGTGGAGCGGCTCTGTGCACCTGTCTCTCACTAACGATGCCCGGACATGAGGTGCTTCGCTTTCATAGTTTTTCGCGACTTCATTCTCATTGTTTAACCATGTGCTTATTAATTACATTCTCAAAAACTTTATCAAGAGAAGATGTGATAGCTATTGGTCTGTAATCAGAGGGATCAGAGGAACTTCATTTCTCTGGAACTGGGTGAATACTTATGACTTTATTTATCTATGGATCAATGTCATCAGTGTAGGTCGCTGCGGTTTTACGAGCCTGATTTTCTAAGTTCATGAAAAGAGGAGCAGAACAAGCGACACTATTTTTGTTGGTAACTGTGCTGTAAAATTAGGTCTTTGGAGTGTAGGAATTAAACTATTGGCCGTCATGTCCCCGCTGCTGTGTGTGTGTGTGTGTGTGTGTGTGTGTGTGTGTGTGTGTGTGTGTGTGTGTGTGTGTGTGTTGCGGTCACGTGATCAGTTTATTTACTCCTGTCATTGTTTGTTAATTTAATACCGTAAGCATAATAGGCTCTTTGGCAACTCATCCTTACTAGTCCATTTTTTTAATTTGACACGTTAATATACCCTTATACGTTATCTGTTCAGTCTATGTCGTTACTAAAAAGATATAATAGACGTACAAGTGTTAAAGAAGCTGCAATGGGTGAGGTAGTTTTGGGTCAAATAATGTGATGGGTGAGATAGATAGCTTAGAGTTAAATAACTGATAGATAACTAAGAAAGAGGGTGATATAAAAACCTTATTGTACCAGGCTAGGAAGGATTCTTAACACCTCTTCTTAGGCGAATTACTTTCAGAATTAAACCTTTACTGCTTAAGTGGAATGATTGCAATGATTTTAAAGAATATTCTTGTGTCCGAACAGACCTAATTATCTGCAGTCGATGGTGTTCTCTAGGTACAGGTATTTCTCCCATTAGTGTAGTTTACCTACTTGTATCTTTAGAATTTAGTGTAGGTTAGAGATTTGACTGTTAGGCTTATTAGTTATAGTTTTTGTTTTTATTTAATTAGGTATTTTTATGGGTTATATGAAAAAGGAAAAAATATACCAGTATATTATGAAATATTAAAAAATAAATAAAAAATAATTAAAATATACATATGTGTGTCTTAACGATCAGTGGCTTCGACCTCAATGGCGAACAGACCACTAGAGGTTTATTGGTGACTCCATTAACACTCAGGCTCTTATGTCTTTCCCCAAAAAGTAAAATCGTCTGGGTAAACTGGAATACAATACTGAGCAGTTCCAATGATGACAGGTTTAACAAGGGAATTAAGCTTGTAATTTTTTAAAACAAGGTTAGTGGCTCCTTTTCTTTCACAATTTTGTTTCTTATATAGTTTGAGTTTATGTTGTAAGTGACTGAAAACGTGTATTTAGAAACTGAACTAACCTCATCGACCCTCGTTAAAATATATTATAATGAGGTCGAGGTGTTTTACTTGCGGATGTCAGGCTTCATTGTTGCTGCACTGTGCGATCTGTATGCATTATCATTTGTTTGGTCAGGTTAGACGAGGTTAGTTTAATTTGGGAAACACACACACACACACACACACACACACACACACACACACACACACACACACACACACACACACACACACACACATTCCTGACCACCTACATTTCACATAAAAGAAAGAAAGAAGATGAAGGATATTACAGAGAGAGAGAGAGAGAGAGAGAGAGAGAGAGAGAGAGAGAGACAGAGAGACAGAGAGACAGAGAGAGAGAGAGAGAGAGAGAGAGAGAGAGAGAGAGAGAGAGAGAGAGAGAGAGAGAGAGAGAGAGAGACTTCCAGAAGATGAGTTAGTACCTAAATTAGGTACTGACTTGAAATTCCTCGTCCTGTGTTTCGAATAAAGTTTTTACCACATTCTCGGCAGGAACCCTCCTTCAGGCGCAGGGGAGAGTGGAGGGGGGGGACGGTTCATTGGATAGGATATCCAACTCGCTACTTTAAGGACTTGAGTTAGAATCTCGCATCAGTCAAGCTGCTGGACGTATTTTATTTTCCCTTTGTCCCTGTTTACCCAGATGTACAACTGGGGACCTGGATGTAACTTCGACTGTTGCCGCTAGTGTTGTAGGGGGAAGACGTAGAGTTATGCAAAAAATGATCATCTAGATGAGCCCTGCCCAGTCGATACGCAAAACTCTAATCTTTCTTCTTCTGCAGGATTGGGTGTGGCTGGGGGCCCGAGCGAGGATGATCTCCAGCGGGTGGCAAAGGAGCTGGGAGCGGCCCTGACCGGTGTGGGCTTTGTGTACCTCAAGAACCACGGCATTCCCAGCCAACAGGTGGGTTGGTGGGTGGCAAAGCTTTCTCCACTCTGACTTATTGGCTGTAACTGTTTTCAACATCATCATCACCATCATCATCCTCTCTTTCAGGAAAGACTTCCAGTTCACCAGTAGGAGGGACGGCTGTTTCCAGTCCTGCCTTCTCGGGAGTAGGCCTGAGCACTGTGTTCTCAAAAATGAGAGCGTCAAGGTGTGGACCGGAATCAAGGTTTTGGCGATAATTTTTGAAGCATGCGGTGGCGGTAGTACATGTGTGGTCTTTATATCGTTGCTGACTCCACGTTGTATTTTGGGATGCAGACTGATCACATCAAACAATTACAGGTGTTCCATCAATGACAGTCAAAATCCAGGGACATCGCTCACACCATGGCGCACTCAGTTTATCAAGTATTTTGATCCCCAGTTTACAAGGGGTCATCGATTTTCTCCACTGTTGGCCTTGGGTATCTTCGGAGTGTTGTAGGACCTCTTCTTTCGTGATATATATTGTATTACATTGTTCTTTCGTTTTTTATGAAGGTTCCAATATGTCACCTAACAGCTGTTCTCCTCGCTGCTCGCTCTCTATCAGCCTCTTTGGTCAGTTTCTTATTGATGACCTAGTCCCCTTCAGTCTGAGGACATTATTTGCAGTTTATTCTTCCTGCTACCGAGTGATCATATTCAGCTTAGGTGATGGTGAAGGAGTTAAAGAAGCCTACATGCAGCTCTAACAGTTCGAAAAGTCAGTCCTGAGCCGAATAACACTTTTTTTTTTTTTTTTTTTTTTTTTAGGTAGCAAGAATGAAATATGAATAACGCTTTTGACCCAAAAAAATAATCTATCTATCTATCTATCTATAGCCCGACGCCCTAATCCCGCAAAGGGTGGCCGCAGACAAAACGCCTCCAAGTCACTCTGTCACCCACCATTTGACTCCCCTCCCCCCAACTCACCCCCCCCTCCCTCATATACCTCTCAACTCCATCCCTCCACCTCATCCTCGGTCTACCCCTCCCTCTCCCTCCCTCCACCTCACCTACATACACCCTCTTAGTCAGTCTTTCATTCTCCATCCTCTCCACATGTCCAAACCACCTCAGTGTATTTCTCCTAATCTTTTCAACCACATCCACATCTACCCCACAACGTTCCTTCACTTCTTCATTCGTCAACCTGTCCCTCCATGTCACTCCACATGCTCCTCTCAAGTAACTCATTTCCACTGCTCTCACTCTTGACTTGTTCCCCTCTTGCAAGGTCCACGCCTCGCTTCCATACGTCAGGGTAGGGATCACAATACCATCATGCAGTGACTTCTTAACTTCCATACTCACCTCCCTATTTCTCATCACTGCTTTCAGTGTGCCAACAACCTTCCTTCCCTGCTGTACCCTTTCACGTACTTCATCCCCCAAAGTTCCATCCTTACTCATCACACTACCCAAGTACTTGAATGCACTCACATTCTCCATACCCTCACCATCCAACCTCACTGCACACTCTGTGACTTCATTCCTCTCAAACACCATAACTTTACTTTTGTTTACATTAACTTTCAGCTTCCTCCTCCTACACACTGTCCCAAATTCATTCACCAAACCTTGCAACTCCCATTCATCTTCACTCAACAATACTGTATCATCAGCAAACAGCAACACCGGAAGCTTCCAAATCTCACCCTCATTCATTAGGGCCACCCCTACATCCACTGCCCTACCTTGTACCTCCTTTACGACCCCATCCACATATATATATTAAACAGCCATGGAGACATTACACACCCCTGTTTCAGTCCCACATTGAGATCAAAGAACTCACTCAGCTCACCATCCACTCGCACCGTAGCCCTAGCTCCCTCGTACATACTCTTCACAGCACTCAACAATTTCCTCTCCACTCCATATATTCTTAATACCTTCCACATACCTTTCCTATCTATTCTGTCATAAGCTTTCTCCAAGTCCATGAAGGCAGCGTACACTTTCCTTCCCTTCTCTAGATACTTCTCCACTAAACATCTTAGAACAAATATCTGATCTACATACCCTTTTCCCTTCCTAAATCCCCCTTGTTCTTCTCCAACTAGTTCCTCTGTCATATGCCTAACCCTATCAATGAGTATTCTACCATATACTTTACCAGTCACACTAAGAAGGCAAATACCCCTATGGTTACCACATACTTCTCTCTCCCTTTTTCCTTTGTACAGACGAACAATTATACCTGATTTCCAGTCCTCTGGAACCCTTCCCTCTTCCCAAGCCAATCTACACAACTTCCATATCCACTCCACAACAATCTCACCCCCATACCTAAGCATTTCACCACACACTCCATCAATTCCTGGGGCCTTTCCCAGCTTAATCTTCTTCATCGCTTCCACTACTTCCGACCTACTGATCTCTTCCTCCCTCCTCTCATCTCTTCTTCTCCCAGCCATTCCCCAACCACTTATACTCACACTGCTCTCACTCTCTACATTCAACAAATCCTCAAAGTGCTCCTTCCATCTCCTCAATTTCGGTCTCTTCTCCACCAACAATCTATTATTCCAATCTTTCACTCCCCTACTATTTCCCCTTTCACACTGCCTTACTTTCTTTACCTCCTTCCAAAACAATTTCTTACTCTCCCTCCATTTCACACTCAGATTCCTCCCAAACTCTTCATCCACTTTCTTCTTACTCTCCTTCACCAGTCTCTTAACCTCCCTTCTCCTGCTCACATATACCTCTCTCTTCTCTCTCTCATCTTCTCCCCTACCTCTACTCGCCAACCATTCACCATATGCCTTCTTCTTTTGTTCCACAGCTCGTTTCACCTCATCATTCCACCATGCTGTCCCTTGCACACCCTTGCATCTCCTCCTCACTCCACAAACTGCCTCACACGCTGCGCTTATCTCTTCCGTGAATATCTTACATACGTCTTCCACCCCTTCCATCTGCTCTAGCTCATACCTTCCCAATCTTTCTTCCACTATGCTCTTATACTCTGTCCTCTTCTCACTATCTTGCAATTTCTCCACTCTTCTCACAGGAGCTGCTTCCTCCTGTCTTCACCTTCGCCTCCTCAACCACTTTCTTTGCAGCTCTACCTTGGCCATCACTAAGTGATGGTCCGAGACTCCATTCCCCCACCCTCTCCACACCCTTGCATCCAACACTTGTCTTCTCATTCGCTCATCCACACACACGTAGTCTATCATTGCTTTTCGTTCAACAAGTTCACCATCCATCCTCCTCATTACTCTCCATGTATACCGGTGGATCATCTTATGACGAAAGTAGGTGTTGGCTATTGCCAACCCCTTACCAGCACAGATGTCCACCAAAGCACTACCATTCCCATCTACTTCCGCTGGCACACCCCACTGACCAACCACTCCATCCACTCGCACATTCCCGACTTTGCCATTCATGTCTCCAATCAACAGCACTCTCTCGCTCCTCTCAAACTTGTCCATACATGCTTCTACTCTCGCCCAAAACTCATCTTTCACTCTTGCCACTCGATCCTCTGTTGGAGCATACACACATACAATCGCCCATGCTTGTATACCTACTTTCATCCTCACCCATACAATCCTTGCACCCACTGTTCCATACTCTCTTATATTCTCCATCCACTTCTTGCTTATCATCAGACATACTCCCTCTCTTGCCCTCTCATTCTCACTGACTCCCGCACATATACCTACACCGTATTCCCATTCTCTCATCCTTTCACCCCTCCATTTAGTTTCAGTCAATCCACATATATCCACTTTTGCATCCTCAAGCACCTGGACAATCTCTCTCTCTTTCACTTCATCATTCACTCCTCTCACATTCCACGTTCCTACTCTCAGAATGTCCTTTGTCCGTTCCTTAGTCGTCAACGTATGGTCCGTCCGGGTCCGAGGCGCTTTATTTGCTTTTTTAGTTAGTTCTTTTTACGGGGTGGGGCACTAACCCACCACCAACCCTTTTAGTCGCCTCGTACGACAAGCAGGGATACTGCGGAAGTATTCTTGAAACCCCCCTACCCCCAGGGGTATTAATATTTTGCATTTCCAAAGAGGGTGTTTTTTCTCCTCGGTTTCTTCTTGGTGTTCTTTTTGTCGATGCTTATTGCCATATCCTTACGACTTTATTTCTTTCACTGGCCTGAAACTTATTATGCATGTACAGTCAATCAATCAGACAATCAGTCAATCTATCCATGTACTGCCAGACGCCGTTATCCAGTAAGGGACGGCCACAAACAAATCACCTCCACGTTGTCCTGTCCTCTGCCATTTGGATGCCTTCCCTCCAATTTACACCCCCCTCTCGCATAGCTCTCACCACTCCATCCCTCCATTTCATCTTTGGTCTCCCTTTCCCTCTCCCCCTCCACTTCACTCACGTAGACTTTACTAGTCAGTCTCTCATTCTTCATCCTCTCCACATGGCCAAATCATATATCAGAAGATTCCACATCCATATCACAATGATCTTTTACTGCCTCATTCTTTAGATAACCAGCCACATAGTTTACCACTATTATTATCGCCATTATCCGAATTCTAATTCCGGGATAAAGTAAAAAAAAAAAATGACATGTGATAGTTTATTATACAGTTAACATCTAGGCCCACAAAATTCATTTTAAAGGGACATTTCGTTCTACGAATATGGATACCATACTCAAATAAAGACCTTTTAATTAGTTCCAGTTTCGTTAGAAACCCAAGCATCATTCAAATGTGTATTTGTAAGTCGACGAAAAGAGTTGTTTTCCTAGCAAACCATTTAGTATTATCAGCCACTAATTATAACTCAGGACCTAGGTTCTGTGTTCTGTTTTCTGTGTTTTAATTGTGTTCCATCTGTGTTCTGTGTTCTAGCCGTGTAGAGTGTTCCAACCATGATCTATGTTCTATGCAGTAACTGCGTTCTAGTTCTAATTCTCTTTAACTGTAAATCTCTGTTCTATGTTCTTACTGTGATGCATGTTATAATTGTCTTCTACGTTCTGCGTTCTAGCTATTCTATGTTCTGTGTTCTATGGCCTGAGTTCTATGTTCTATCTTCTATGTTCTAAGTGTGGTTTAACCATGATGTATGTTCTGTGTTCTATGTTCCGTGTTCTAACAATGACGTCTGGGTTGACAGGTAGAGGCGGTGTTCTCGAGTGCCAGCAAGTTCTTCAGCCTCGGGAAGGAGACGAAGCTGAAGTATGAGACGGGACCGTCACAGAGTCATGGATATTTAGCTGTGGATAGGCAGAAGTACGTCTGAGAGAGAGAGAGAGAGAGAGAGAGAGAGAGAGAGAGAGAGAGAGAGAGAGAGAGAGTTGATCTAGTCTAACCATTTCTACTCGCTTACTTATTTTCTCATTTTATTCTTGCTATCTTCAGACAATTTTATTCAGGTTTCGAGACTTTTTTTTTTTCCTTTTCCAAACTGGGGCTTGGTAGATCTAGCCCTCACAAACCCCTTTAGTACTAGATTTTTTTTTCCTCTAAGTTGAGTAAAGCTTCATGGTGGCACCGAGAATAGGTCAAAATGGGGAGGTGACACCAATCCAAGGCGTTAATCTTGCCAACAATCCTGCTGGCTATACACGGTGTTTGGTGTCTTGTAATGAAGGAGTTAAAAAAAAAAAATGATATCCCATTTCATTACCAAGGCGGCTTCTGATTTTATTCTTGTTACTGACAGACGATTTTAATCTGTTTGGGGGACACCTTTTGTGGTGTGAGGATCAGAAATTGTCTCCACTATACCATTTTTATTCTAATTTGGCTTACAACTGCCATATGTCCATCTTGAATGCTTAGTTGTAACAATAGTTTACATTAGAATATGATGGTAGTCACAAAAATGTGTCCAGGAAAGGAGCAGGACCATAGCATTGTCTTATTCTGCTACTGAGCTGCGGGACATAGGTTGCAAGAAGGCTAAAATCTCCGCAGTGTTAAAGTGAATGAACTATAGCAGAGCCGCATGCCCTTGTCTGGCCTGTGCAGGGCAGCTGTTGTGGTTTGTTTAGCATAGTAATAGTGTTGGAGAGGGACGCCTTCACGTGATGGCACAGATATGACCAGCTGGCAACGCTGTTCAGTTATGCAAACGTCCCTCAGTTCCCTTCCTGTCTTGCTGAAAGGAGGATGGAGTATTGCGGGAGGAGGGAAACTTCAGCCTGCAGTCTATTGGGTTCACACTCAGATAAGCGTGGAGTTGTAATTACTACGAAGAAACACACACACACACACACACACACACACACACACACACACACACACACACACACACACACACAGTTGCTCTCACCACGTCAGGTGTGAACCAAAGGACGCCATAAGTTGATTCGTTCCTTTCCTCCCCGGCAGGCTGGACGCCTCGGCCAAGTTCCTGGAGCTGCGTGAGACATTTGACGTGAATGACATGAGCTACCCGTTGCCTGACGAGGAGGTGCCGGAGATGAGGATGGCATTGGAGACCTTCCGCGCCTGCTGCTGGGCCCTCGTATCCAACGTCCTCACCGCCATAGCCATCGCTATTGGTAAGGCTGGAGGTCGCAGGAGAATCTCGTATGAGGTTAGGTGACTCCCCAGCATCTTTTCATCATATTAAAAAGCTCTGAACACTTCTTCCATACCAGCCTATTAAGTGACTACCTATCACTTCTTCCTTAACATTTATTTTTATTACGTGATGCTTTTTCTTACCATTTTCTTATGAAAAGTCTCCTTGACATGAGGAAAAAAGCATAAAGTAGGAGTACTGTCAAGAGAAAGCCCATTAAATAGCTCGTACATCCTTTCATCCATTGATTCAGCCTTAGAAATCCTCTGCTTCACTTCACCGACTCAGACGCATTTGAGACTTCTGGTCGCATGCTTACATAAAAAAGGAGTGTCATTCTAGACCTGTGCGATCGACACGCTCCACGAGTGTATTCTGCAGTTTGATCGTATGCTTAGTCACACTTGAGGCGCCCGTTACTAGAAGGGCGTAACCACCAAATCCGTTTTGCCGAGTTAAGGTTAAGCAGATAAAATATCTATATTAATGATGTATTAGATCAGTTGAATCGACTAGTGGAGTGTTTTTCAATTACATGAATCTTACACCAAAATATTATTTTTGTAATATTTTATAGGCAATTATTCAACAAACCTACCTACCAAACCCTCATGAAAATGTTACTGACACGTAGAACTGTGTGTCCTTAAACATCATTAGTAAGAAGATAAAAACCTTTAAAAATCTGCTCGTGCTTTGAGTTATTTATATATTTTAATGAATTTTATAAGTCTGAATTTTACCAATGGTTTAGATTTAGAACTGGAAAGTGTAATCAATAATCAGATGAAGGTCTGGATACGAATGAAGATAATTAAAATGTGCACAACTACTAATCCCTCAAGGTCAGTAATGCTTGAGTGGAGTGATGGAGAGTGAGGTGGGAAGTTAATATATGAGGAAGTTCTTGTCCAAGTCAGATTTTCTCTCTCCCAGCCAACATCCCTCCTTCTCTCCTCTTCTCTCTGACTGCTGTAGAGATCCTCAAAGAAGCCCTGGAATTGATATGACGCGTTTTTACAGAGATCCCTCAAATCTTTAAGCTTCACTTGTGTAAGCCTGACTCAACTAGGGCACTCGTATTAGGTAAAGAGAAGACCAAGGGGATATACTCCTCCTCCTGGTCCTCATGCAACCAAATGGGCACTGGATCATTTAGAGTCAGGCCATAACCTAGCTACACCTTGATGCCCATCTTATAATCGCTGACAGTGATAAACATTCTGGTATTCTTGAACCCACTGCCACCAAAGCCAGCCTTGGTCACGACACCCTGGAGCCACGTGACTCCCGACCTTATTTCCGCCCATAAGAAGGTTGCTTTATCTTTGGAAAAGGGTACCACATGGTGAAGAGAGGGTGAAGGAAGGGTTTGCTGTGAAGAACAGAAAATGGCCGATGTGGTGGTTAAGCCCTTCTTGTACCAGGCGCCTGAATTGTGGCATAGAAAAGATTAGTAAATGTGATGGTGTGAAAAGAGTGGTTTTGTATTATTTCATTATACGAGTATTACCTGTATCTGAGAACGATTTTGAAGAACCTTCATCTGCTTCACATTTTTCGCAGTAATTTTGGCATTCAGATATAGCTGCAATGTAGCACACCACAAATGTGGAATCAACAGTTTGTTCAAGCATACCAGTCTGTGTCGCTGTCGCATGCGACTCATGTACTCCACATTTTGTTTCAGCATAGGACCATGAGTCCTTCTGTTGACTGGTAATATTATTTGTCTTGAATATACGTTCCCTGTTCCATTTCTTAATACACATAATAAAAAGCCATGTTAATAATTCGAGGATTCGTTATTGTCTGTGTTATGAAAGTGGTCCGTTGCGAAGAACACTGAATTTACAGAAGAAAAACGACTCAGTAGAGATGTTGCCTGATTTATAGCTTAGAAGGCTTTTGATGAACCCTCAGGAGGAGAAGATAATTATAAAAAAAGTTAGGGGAATGGAACATAAAAGTAAACTAGAAGCAGCAACAGAACCAGAAGAAGAAGAAGAAGAAGAAAGTCAGTTTTTTTTTTTTTTTTTTTTTTTTTTTTTTGTCTGCTTCGAGGTGTAGAGGTCAGAGCCTGTATTATATACGGTGAGATGACCCCCTTATATCCTTGGTGGCATCTGCATATGAATGAATGTGATTATGAGTGACAGGTAAGAGATCATTAATTGGAATTAGGAATAGGGTTGGAGCCAGAACTGATTCTTGTGGCGCACCGGCGTTAATCGAGTGGAAATCGGAATCATCGACTTTTACTCTTATCTTTCTGTCACTGAGGTATGAGGAAATTAGAGGAACAAAAAATAACAGTCCCTAACAAGAGAGTCTGGATAGCAAGGAACGGTGCCACACTTTGTCAAAAGCTTTAGAAATATCAAGAATACTGCATGAGTTTCTCCATGTTGGTAAATTGACTGATGGATGGTGTGAGTCAAGACACTGAGAATATCAGCCCTGCGTCATTCGCATCAAAAACCATAATGTATGTCACTAATTAAGTTGTTGGATTCAAGATGTTAAACAACGCGCATATCAAATACAGTTTCAAATACTTTACCAAGAAAAGATGTGATAGCTATTGGTCTGTAATCAGAGGGGGTCAGAGGAACTTCCATTCTTCGGAACTGGGAAGATATTGCTTCTTTCCAAGAATTAGGGAATGAAGAAGTACATATGCATAGTATGAACAATTTAGCTAGAACAGAAGCTGATTCTGGGGAACACTTTTTCAAAACAATTGGAAAAATTTCATCTGGACCTGGAGCTTTGTTGGTTGGTAAATTATCTAGCATGGATAAAAAGTATCGAGTCTGTATCTTAAGTGGAACAATTTCGAAAAAGTCAAGTTCTAGTAAAGGCACGTTCTGACTGACTTCCTCTAAGGTAGAATTTCTGGCAAATGTACTGGCAAGGATGTTCGCTGTACCACGAGGGTCATTAATAGCCTTACCACCTGAAGATTTGAGTAGAGGAATGGGTGATGACTTGTTAAAGTTATTATTGAAAGAACTGAGAGTTGACCAGAATATTCCATTGTTATTAGAATTATTTAATTGTTTGGATGCTTGGTTGTGAAGAAAGTTTGATTTAGTGAGAGTTATTATTGCTTTTGCATGGTTTCTAGCAATTTTAAATTGACTGAGCGATTCAGATGTTTTTTATTTTACGTAAAAGTCATATGTTAAGGATTTTTGGGTCGTTGCTCTAGCACAATTGTTATCAAACCATTTTGGGGAGTCAAATCTTTTAGTGAATTGTTGACTGGGTATGAACAATTCTGTATCAGCTTGTATTAATTCATTAATGTAGGACTGGGTAGAATTGATGTCATAATAATAATAATAATAATAATAATAATAATAATAATAATGATAATAATGATAATAATAATGATAATAATAATAATAATAAAAATGATAATATGAGAAAAGCAACAACAACAACAACAACAACAATAATAATAATAATAATAATAATGGTAATAGCAATAATAATCATAATAATCATAATAATAATAATAATGATAATAATAATAATAATAATAATAACAACAACAATAATGTTAATAATAACAACTAGAGCAGCACTCAGTGGGCGCATACCTCCGGGAATGCCGGATCCGGATCTGCCCCCAAATTTAATCGATCCTTTCTTAGCCCACAGTCCACCCTTCCACAAAATTTCATTGAAATTCATTGAGAACTTTTGGAGATACTGTGCGATAGGATCCGGATCCGGATCCTCCTTTAAATATAAAGAATTCTTTCTTGGCGTATGACCCACCCTTCTACAGAATTTCATTGAAATTCATTTGATAACTTTTGGAGATATTATTCCGTACGATCCGGATCCGGATCCAGATCTGCCCCAAAATTTAGTAAATTATTTTTTGGCTCATGGCCCACCCTTCCACAATATTTCACTGAAATTCATTGAGAATTTTTGGAGATATTTTGTGAACAAACAAACGAATGATTCCGGATCACAACCAAAATCTAATCGACTGTTCATTGAGCCATACTCTACCCCTCCAAAAAATTTAATGGAAAGCCGTTCATAACTTTTTTAGTAATCCTGATAAAAGACAGACAGACAGACAGACAGACAGACAGACAGACAAACGTGGGGTAAAATATATACCCCTCGTAGGAGGTCAATAAAAAAATAATAATGATGTTGATAGTGGTCGATTTTTTTGTTTCCCCAAAGCGCCAGTTCTTCGAGGGAATTCACTAGGACTAAAAACTTCGAAATAACATTACCACCAGTAACTCAATAGTAGTACTACACCAGACCCGAGATTCATTCCTCGTGAAAGGAGTGTTAACATTAAGTGGAACATTATTCAGAAATAACAATGTAATATACTGTCAGAGGAGACTGCCTTTCCAAGTTTTGGCGAATACATAGCGAACTGGAAAGCACCCAGAGAGTGCATACCTTCCCCAACATCAATAAGCTTTAAAATTTATTGTGATAAGTCTTTTTTCCTACCAGATCTATACTTCTTTGGTGTCACAGCGTCAGTCAGTTAATTCTTTAATTCTGCGATGATGCTTTGCCCCGTTACAGGAGCTGAGGAAGCGCAGACCTATGGCGACGCTAAAAGAATTATAATAATAATAATTTGTTCCTACGTACGGATCCGGATCCATCTCAAAATCTAATATTGTAATCTCTTCAATGACCCACTGTCCACCTATCCACCAAACTTCACTTAAATCCGATAACAACTTTTTGAATTCTCTTGTCCACAACCAGACCAACAGACAGACAGATAGACACGGATGAGTACATAACCTCCTCTAATGAACTGGCGGAGGTAAGGATTAGGTCATTCAAAGAACTCATCTATTTATCTATTGCCAGACGCCTCAATCCCATTTGGGGTGGCCACAAACAAATCGCCTCCAAGTCGCCCTGTCCCCCGCCATTTCACTGTCCTGCTCCCAACTCACACACCCCTCTCTCATATACCTCTCCACCCCATCCCTCCATCTCATCCTCGGCCTCCCTCTCCCTCTTCCCCCCTCCACCTCACTCACATACACTCTCTTCGTCAGTCTTTCACCCTCCATCCTCTCCACATGGCCAAACCACCTCAGTGTGTTCCTCATAACGCTTCCTATCACATTCACATCCACACCACAACGCTCCATTATATCCTCATTCGTCAGCCTCTCTCTCCACGTGACTCCACAGGCACCCCTTAAATAACTCATTTCCACTGCTCTCACTCTTGACTTGTGTCATTCCAACAATGTCCAAGCTTCACTTCCGTACGTTAGAGTTGGTATCACAATACTGTCATGTAGTAACTTTTTCACTTCCATGCTCACTTCCCTGTTTCTTATCACTGCTTTCAAAGAACCAGCAACCTTTCTTCCCTGCTGTACCCTTTCAAGCACTTCACCCTCCAAACCTCCATCCTTACTCATCACACTACCCAAGTACTTAAACGTACTCACATTTTCCAATTCCTCACCATCCAACCTCGCAGTACATTCACTAACTTCACCTCTCTCAAAGACCATCACTTTACTCTTCCCTACATTCACGTTTAGATTCCGTTTCTTACACACTCTCTCAAACTCATCCACCAAGCCTTGCAGCTCCCCTTCGTCTTCACTCAACAACACAGTATCATCTGCAAACAACAGTACAGGGAGTTTCCAAACACTATTCTCTCTCACCAGGGCCACTCCAACATCCACTACCCTACCTTGTACCTGTTTTATTACCCCATCCATGTACAGATTGAACAACCATGGAGACATGACACATCCCTGTTCTCTTAAAATTAGCTGTGTTTCGCTAGTTATTAAAATTCTTCAGTTAACTCAGGGAATATATTAGATTTCCAGCAAAAACATTTGCCGTAATATGTCACCACATTTTAGTTGAAAAGCTATGACGTTCCTGCTTAATATTCTGAAAAACTTTGTTGATTTCTCATCTTTAGGATTCAAAAGTCATTGCAGCTTTCTCGTTATGTATAATTATGGGGTCGATCAGCATTTATGTCAAAAACTTTACCTAGGTCCGATTAAGGGTCGTATTCCAAGATGCATCTTACTCTTCGTGGCACCTTCTTCTTAACGATTTGTTATGCCCTTTACGCCTTGATGTTCTATGTTATTCATCCATATTTAGTACGGACATGATGTGCATCAGTAACATACTAAAGAATACTTAGATGTAATATGCAGAATAAATCTCTGAGGAAGAGGTGCTACGAAGCCTCCTATGCCACATAAGACACAGCCCCAGTCATACTACATTCTCAGACCTGGAACGAGACTTCTTCACCTCAACCCAGGAGGAGCTCTTCAAGAGCGGTAGTGAATCGCTTGCTGTGCTGCGGATGGCCTACTACCCCACTGTGCCCGCCACCGTTCCGCCCAACACCATCCGATGTGGTGCTCACACCGACTACGGCACCATCACACTGCTCTTTCAGGACGATGTGGGAGGACTCCAGGTCAGCTTAGGTTAGATTAGCCGAGATGAAGTCATGGGAGGTCAGGATAAGAGTATTTTAACTTAGGATAAGTAGCGTTGAGATTAAGATGGACTGCAACACCTAGGAAGACTCCATGTTTGCTTGGGTTAGGTTAGATGAGGTGAGGTCCTGATAGATTAGGATATATTAGCTTAGGATTGTGGGTTAGGTAAGATTAGGATCATTTGCAATGCATAGGAAGACTCCATGTATGACTGGATTAGGTTAGATGAGATGAGTTCATGGGAGGTTAGGATAAATTAACTTAGGCGAGGATAAATCACAGTAAGATGCATTATGTCACCACCACAAGGACCTCATAGGAAAACGCCTGGTTTGTTTGGGTTTGGTCAGATGATGTCATGTTATGTTTTGTTAAGTTTGGTTTGATTAAGTGGGATTAAATAAGGTTGAGTTGGATAAAATCATTGCAGATGCTGTTAGATTAGCTTTGGTTAGGTGAAGTTTTAGTAGGTGAAGTTAGGTTGTTTTATTATAGCTTGGTTTAGGTTACATGAGACTTACTATTTCAAGCTTTATATTAATGAAAAATATTTCGAGGTCGGGTACGTAATCTTTGACATGATTTACAAATGATTTTGTTAGTCCGTTCAGGGAGAATTAACGTCGGTTAAGTCGGATTAGATTATGAATAATTTCGGGTGGAAATTGTTTAGTTGCACTGAATAAGTCAAGTTCGGTTTTGTTCGGTCAGATCTGACGACGTTATTGACTATTTAATGTGGAATTTCTAGTTCCCACTGATTAGGTAGGTTAGGAGGGTAAGGAAGGATGGGGAGGGTGGAAGGTTGAAGGGCATGGAGGAAGAGAATGAAGAGAAAAAAGAAACGTGGGAGAAATGGGAAAGAAAAAGAAAAGAGAGGGAAAAAAAATATGAACTAGTAAGAGACTAAGAGCTACGTAAAGCAAGATCAGGAATGAGCTGTTGTCAGAGAGGGGACATGGAAGTCACATATCACCAAAAATACAAACTACGGTTCTATTTTATTTTTCTTTATTTAAGCATAATTATCTCTGGTCCATTTACTAATTACAGTAGATAAATATAATGAAAGAAAAGCATTCGGGACCCGAATGCTAATCGCCTTCCTGATTATGCTGTTGGCCAAGTCCAAGATTTTGGCTATATCTTGATGCCCTGAAAGATACATGTTGATAGCTCAAGCCGTTCATGAGATATAATGGTGCTAAAAGAGGGCGTTAAAAACAAGCTGACCTTTGGCAGCCATTTTGCTGACCTTGACATTGACCCCGAGTGCCCATTTTGAGACTCGCCCAAGATTTTGGCCATATCTTGATACCCTGAAGGTTTCATGTTGATAGGTCAAGCCGTTCATGATATATAATATGAACAAACACACACACACACACACACACACACACACACACACACACACACACACACACACACACACACACACACACACACACACACACACACAGGCGGGCAAAAACATTATCGCTCCACCTTGTAAAGGTGGACGATAATTTTAGATGGATAATGTATTTAGGTGAGTGACGTGGAAGGGCGATGGGTGGACGCCACGCCCATCCCGGGGACCATCGTAGTCAACGCTGGGGACCTCCTGCAGTTCTGGACAGGTGGAAAATATGTAGCCACGGTAAGCTGGAAGTTTGAATAGTTTTTCTGTTGTTATTATGAAATGATGGTTTTGAATAACCCCCTCCCCACCTCTCTCTCTCTCTCTCTCTCTCTCTCTCTCTCTCTCTCTCTCTCTCTCTCTCTCTCTCTCTCTCTCTCTCTCTTTATTCCAGCGAACGCCAGACGATTGTATTCAACTAAGAGTTAGTCACAGGAACCCGAGTTTAACAAAGTTATCTCGTTCCCAGACACATTGATTTATTTACTTTTATATTTGTCACACTTCAGGGCAGTCGGGAAACATGATCAACGGTGCAGGGTTCTGTTAATCTCTTCATGTATACATGATATTTATGTTAGTTAGCTCCAAGATAAATTGACTGGGTTATTGTATTTCCTACTGCATTTTACAGAAGCCACGTTAGACATGATTCTGGAGGACTGGCTTACCTTGGGCATTATTTATTCATTCGTATATTTATTTCTCACCACCAGAAAAAATAAAATAAATATGGGGACAAAAGATCGACTATAATTTCACTACATCTACTTCACAACTAAGGTATGTTCGTCACTTTCCTTCTGTGACGTGTTATCGAAAAAGGAATCATCTTTGTGCAGAGAAACCATACCAAGCCTCTCTCAGCTTAGGAATATTAGGCAGCTGAGGACATGAGTAGAAGTGGTCGAATATTAAGGGAACTTACTTTACTGATTGCACATGCTTATTAATCGTCGCTGTCTTGTATATCATCATCATCATCATCATCATCATCATCATCATCATCATCATCATCACCATCATGACCCTGTTGCATAAATTCGTCATCCGTCACACACGCTGGATTCTTTCTCACACTCACTCCACACACTCTTTCCTTCCTTCATTCACCCACTTTCTTTACTTTTTCTATCAAACTTTTTTTTTTTTTTTTTACATACGGTACTCGATCCATTCTCACACATTCCTCTCTCACACGCTCACTTTTCCTGCTTTCTCTCAACCCCCCCCCCTTTATTTTCAATCATTTTAAAATTTCTCATACATCCACATTTTCCACACATGTTTTCACACACACATACACTATTTCTCGCTCTCACATATATCACAAACTCTCTCCTCACACTCACTCTACATTCGCTGTGCGTCTCACACTCACATTCTCACACCATTTTTCACACACTTTATCGCTCACTCTCACTCTCATTTTTCACACTTTATTCTATACACACACACACACACACACACACACACACACACACACACACACACACACACACACTCATAATAATAATAATAATAATAATAATAATAATAATAATAATAATAATGATGATGACTATGATGTTCCCAGGAACACCGCGTGATAATCCCGGAGGAGGAGGTGAGGCGTCAGTCCCCCCGCCAGTCGATTGCTTTCTTCGTGCAACCGAACGCAGAGACCCTGGTTCGCCCCCTTGACGGCTCCAACACCTACCAGCCCATCACAGCCAAGCAGCACCTCCTTAATAGAATCAGGATGATTTACACCTAAAGAGAGAGAGAGAGAGAGAGAGAGAGAGAGAGAGAGAGAGAGAGAGAGAGGTGGTTAAAAATGTGCTACTACGGACATTTCCTTACCTAGAGAGAAGAAAAAAGAATAATTGATAATAATAATAATCCATCCATCATCCAATCCTTCATTGTCCCATGAGGAGCGTAGGAGCCCGGGGCTAAGCAAGTTGGTCTTGACATTTAAGATACGAGTGACCAGCCTCACTCATCCCTGAATGGCATTACATGACCAATAAACCCCAACCACTCCTTGGATATAAACTTTCACCGGCTCAATCCGATTGGAGCGCCGTAATTAACCACTAAGCCACTTGGCGTCAAAATTTGGTCATATGGTTGCCACCCAACGTAGTAAATGGTTTCCTGGTGTACAGAAAACCATTTGGCTTGTCATTCAGTATAGAGTCACCCACAGGCAGAGTTAAGAGGAAAGAATGAAGGAAAGGAAGACAGAAGAGGGAGTGTAAAGTCACCCGTAGGCAGAAGGACGAGGAAAGACTGAGGGCAAGAAAGACAGAAGAGGATGGAAGGAAAGAAGGATGGAGGAGAGGACAGGGCAGACACCCGATAGCAACACTACATCGAGTGAGTGGATGGCGAGCGGCCCCACCTACCACTAAATAATAATAATAATAATAATAATAATAATAATAAGAGTGAGAGAGAGAGAGAGAGAGAGAGAGAGAGAGTAGTACTGTGGACTTCCACTTACCTACAGACAAAATAATAATAATAATGATAATAATAAACAGGAATAATAATAATGATAATGGTAATATAATGATAATACTGTATTGGTATTGTTTACTAGTTTAACTATTGTACAGGACATCAGTTAACTTCTAATTAACATTCAGTCTGAATAGTTTTCAGCGTATTTCTATATAATCCATTCACTCCTATTGATATATATTGTTTTATTTTTGGGTGTGTTTGGGATGTGTCTGAGGTACGCATCAGGTGTGTCTGAGGTACGCATCAGGTGTGTCTGAGGTACGCATCAGGTGTGTCTGAGGTAAGCATCAGGTGTGTCTGAGGTACGCATCAGGTGTGTCTGAGGTACGCATCAGGTGTGTCTGAGGTACGCATCAGGTGTGTCTGAGGTAAGCATCAGGTGTGTCTGAGGTACGCATCAGGTGTGTCTGAGGTACGCATCAGGTGTGTCTGAGGTAAGCATCAGGTGTGTCTGAGGTAAGCATCGGGTGTGTCTGAGGTACGCATCAGGTGTGTCTGAGGTACGCATCAGGTGTGTCTGAGGTAAGCATCAGGTGTGTCTGAGGTACGCATCAGGTGTGTCTGAGGTACGCATCAGGTTTGTCTGAGGTACGCATCAAGTGTGTCTGAGGTACGCAGCAGGTGTGTCTGAGGTACGCATCAGGTGTGTCTGAGGTACGCAGCAGGTGTGTCTGAGGTACGCAGCAGGTGTGTCTGAGGGATATGTCCAGATACAAAGGGCATTTTCTGGGGTGTGTTTTTGGTGGTAGATACGTTTGGGTTGTGTGTGACCATCAAAGTTGTTCTTTATTTTGCTTATTATATTCTTTATATCACCAGGTCGTTTTATTTAACATTGGAGATATTTTTTCGAACTGCAGGTGTTAGATACAACTTTCGTTTACTCCTTTACTCACAGTCCTTCCCTAAGTTGGATGAAATTGTCAGGAAGTAACAAGAATAAACAAAAAAAAATATTCAGTGGGTCAATTTCTTTATGCAACCAATTATATTTACGTGGAAAAGCAATAAATAAATAAATAAAAGAGCGGAAATCGTCACCCCAAGATGACATAGCAGGAAGGCCTTCTCTGATGGGGTGGTTTGGTGCAAGTTTTGGGAAATTCTTAGAACACTTCCCACACCTCACTTCCCGAACCATACCTGGTAAGGAGGGAGGAGGGGAGGCATGGCGAAAGAGGATGAGGAAGTGGGAGGCGAGAATGCTTTAGTTCCCCGTGACACAACAAAAAATAGATCATGATGTAACAGTTTCAAGTCACAGGACCGTATTCTACATGGCATAAAGGACCACTTAGCCTTAGTGTTTTATTGTGCATATTACTCCCTGTTGTTTTCTCATATGTTATTTATGTGTCTATTATCGAGTTAGTTTGCCTTAGTAATGTACAGTCAGGGACAAAAGTTCGTCTAATATTTCACCTCCTCTACATACACCTTTCCTCTTTTAGGCAATAATCTTAAGCTGAGAGGTATTTGTTATGAATCTGTCCGTGGATGACTCTTTATGATATGAGGCATCAGGGAGCTCTAAATGTTGAGTAGACGCAGTGGAATGGGTATACTATGTAAAATAAATAGCTAAAGAGGAGGTACTACGAAATTATTAAAAAAAAAAAAAAAAAGTAAATAACGTTTCCTTTTACTCTTTAAAGCAACAACATTGTCTTGGTGTTTGCTACCAGGAAACAATAACTGATGGACTGTGTGTGAGTGTGGGATCATGGTTGTTTTGGTGGAGGTACTCTTTGTAGCTAATGGCTATTGTATGTTTTGCACTCCATGCTGTGCCTTGCAATGGGAATAATCTAACAGGCATCAGGCGAAGCTGGAGTTTTGTTAACCCCTAATAACGCAGACAACAGCCACAGATGCCACTTACAATATGCTTTATCCTGACCCTTCATGTGTAATTTCAAGTTAACAGAACTGTAATTAGTTCACATGTGTGGCTGTATCACAGACATGTGCGTATAACACTCAAATTGCATGATGAAGGTATGGTATTTTGGGTTGAATAAAACCTTCCAGAAAAGAGGGACGCCACACCTTTGGGTATTTTATACTTGCTACTTCCAGCCGATTTTATTCAGTTTAAGAACACCCCTACCTTCCTAAGGAAAAAAAGACTTCCGGAATTCTGGGAGATTACAGCCGCCGTCAGAAAAGTTCGGGCCAAGCTAAATAACGAGTTCTTCTCCGACTTTAACCAAATCTGGTTGAACATTTGACAGACAAAGACCAATCATAATAGGTTTGAGGGCAATAGGCCAAACGTCAAGGTTACAAGTATAGTTTAATCATGCGTTGTGATCTGAATCTCTAAATTGCCATAGCAACCTCTCGTCAGGCCATGGGTTAAAGGACTCACCGATTCTCTGCATGACTCATCTCTGGCAACAAAGTCTGAAGACATGGCATACTTACAAAAGTCTGCACTACTAGAAAATAGTATGCTGAAATACCGACTTTGTGTTTAGAGAAAAGAAAGCTGTATGCATTCTACACAAAAGGACATCAGTGCATCAGCAAACCAGACTAGGGAAGAAAACTCTAACATTGTTCGATTATCAAGTTCAACAGAAAAAAGCTACAAAAGAATACAGTAGTTAGCAATGTGAGAGAGGCCTTCACAGAGTACTTCTGGTCTGATGAAGGGTCAATACCCTAGCAAAATTACATAATATTAGCCTAATCATCTCCGTCCTGTACGTATGTAGAATTTTTTTTTTAATTATCATTCTCCCTCTCTCTCTCTCTCTCTCTCTCTCTCTCTCTCTCTCTCTCTCTCTCTCTCTCTCTCTCTCTCTCTCTCTATCTATCTATCTATCTATCTATCTATCTCTCTCAGTGGCACTGTCATCCATGATATCGCTGGCAAATTTTAGCAATATTACGTCCTACATACCTGTACAACGGTGGTCACAGAAAAACCCGCTCAGGCTTCTCAGGTGATAATAATTACCGGTACGTTTCTTCTCCAATCTTTCTTACGAAGTACCATAGAACTGATCTGGAATTAAAGAAGCAGGATTACTTAGGGAGAAATAAATACAAGGTGTCTCGCGAGTCACGAACCATAGGGAAAACTGATGATTAGAGTATTTGTTCGAAGTGCTGACCGTCGTGCCTCATACAAATATTCAAAAGGGTGACCCATTCATCGAGGAACGAAAGATGTCTGGGGTTATTTCTCAGCATGCAGCTGTGATTCCTGATTCCAGATAAGGCAGTGACGTTGTATATGTTGAGAAGATAATGTGCTGTCTCATCTGAAATCAAGAATCACAGCTGCATACAGAGTAATAACCCGACATCTTACAACATGTCCTCGATGAGTGGGTCACCTGTTTGAATATTTGTATGAGGACGTTGGAGGTGTTTAAGAAGAGCATTGTCAGCCATGAAGAAGTAGCCAGAGTGGAGGAAATATTCTTACTGAAGTTATATAATGCCAATCCGTTGGCGGCCATCATGGATTTTCGTCCCACACGGCTAGCTCATGTGGAATGTTTAGAATGTTTGTGGATTTCAACTTGGCATGCTTCCAAGTAGCTTTCCTGAAAAACTCAGCTATCTCGAATTTTTTTCAGGTTCCCTTCCATGATCCTGGCCTATTATGTTGATGGTATGATTATAGGAGGTGGTGAGGTAAAACTGAAGTATTAAAAACAGAAGAGTGCATGATAACAATCATATTCGATAACTCTTCCTCACATATTAAATTCATACTGACAAATTAGCTAAGAAAAAAGTTGGTAAATGGAATTTTCCCTCGTCTCATCCCTTTAGCGGCTCCCCTCGCCTCTGTCTATAACACGACGCGGAGCAGTGCTGGGCAGGGATCCTTCTCGCACTCATACTCCCCGTGGATCTGTAGGTTATTTTGACCCCCTAAAGAGGTTAGTACTCACACGCATATTCCTCATGGACACATTAAATGTAGCCTGAAGTAGTCTTAGCATAATCTGTGAAGTGATTAAGAGAAATGAAGTGAACGGCCTCCTGGAAATAGCCTTTGTTCACCGTCGTGGCAGTGTTTTTAGTACAGAATCATTCCTGTATGCCAGTTTATAACTAGTGATTACATTCCAAGTAGTAACTGAATATAAGTTAATTAATGGCTCATAGTGGTAAATTAATAAAAGTTAGAATCTTTACTTTTTCCAGGTCGTTGGAAGCAACTGGAAGTTTAAGGGTAAACTTACCTGATCTAAGTATAACTCTAGCTCATAAAAATTTTATTTCCTACTACTTTTTCAAACAAATACCATAATATGTACTCTGCCAATTCTGTAATTTGTACTTACTCATTACTGTGAACTTAGGATCACATATAGTATTATGTTTCTAGTGTAAATCAAATAAATTCCAAGGCACAGGTGCTGGGAGAAGAAATACCTGGGTAAGGTGCTACCATGATCTCGGTAGAAAGGCCCTAGCAGATGTTTCGGTGGAGACACCGTGCCTTATAGTCACCTCGCCACACCTACCTCTGAGCCCTACCTCACCCACCCCACTTACCCGTGTCTTGAGTATTAGTATTTTTTAGTAGTGGTTGTCCTAAGTAGGCAGGAGAATGTGTGTACTTTATTAAATTATAACCTAGACTTTAATAAGATATAATTTAAGGTAATTAGCCGTTATATTACCCTTTTTTTCTTATGCATGCAATAACTGCAGTTAAGGGGACGGGTTGTGCTTTAACTTTATATTCAGGTGACAGTTAGCATGAAAGGGAAAACGGTCCGTCGTAAACACCCACCCCCGTTACATTACGTAGTCTCGATCTTGCCCTATAATCATCTATGATACGCCCCGCTGTAGTCGCTTTATATCCAGGAGAAAACTGACTAAGTCCACCAGTCTGACCGGCGTGAGAAAGAGAGTGGTAGAGTTTACTGGTTAAGTCCATTTGTGAGTCTGTTACGATGTGGAGGTGGAGAGGGGAGGCTGTGTGACCACCAATGTTCTTCGTGCATTATGGGAAGGGGAGAGAAGGGGAGGAAGATGGGGAGGGAGAGAGATGTTGAGGAAGGGGGAGGGAGAGAGAGAGGGAGAGAGGTTCAGGTACGGGAAGGATGGGTAAAAGGGCAGAATGTGTAAAATGTTTCGTATGGAGCACAGCTAATCCTTATCAGTCTGCCCACACTCTCAGAGCTGTGTGCATGTGTTTGTATACCTTTCTCTTCCCTCGGGTATGTCCCTCATAATGCCACCACACGTACGTCCCACGATCACCACAACTATCCCTGTTACCATACCTACCACAACCACCACTACCACCACAACTATCCCTATTACCTAACCTATCACAACCACCACAACTATCCCTGTTATCGCACCTACCACAACAACCACTGCCACCACAATTGTTCCTATTACCACACCTACCACAGCCACCATTGCCACCATAACTATCCCTATTACTACACCTACCACAACCACGACAACTTTTACTACAACTGCCATTACCACCACAACAGTTACAATTACCACAACCACCACAACAGTCACTTTTACCATTACTACCACAATTACCACTAGTATCCGTCACCACAAATAGCACTTACTGCACCTGCCAATATTACCACAACCACCACTACCATCACAACTATCACTATGACCACAACCACCATTTCCACCACAACTATCACCATTACCACAACTATCCCCTTTACTGCAACCACCACTTTTATCATCACCTCCGTTATCACAACTATCACTACTGCTATAACTGCCACAACCACCACTACCACCACAACCATTAATTATCACCACAACCTCCACTGCACCCAACCAAAACCACCACTACACCACAACCATCTCCACAACTACCACTATCACCACAAATACCACCATCACCATATAAAGCCATATATTTATCTCGAAGTTTAACATACCCTGTAACTAAGTCTTTCTATCTCTCCTTGCCTTTCTTCCTGTGTCGATCTTTCGTTTTCTTTCTGTCTACCTGTGTATCCATTAATCTTTCTCCGTATCTCATGAAACTCTGTACCCTCAGTGCGGCCCCAGTCATGTCCAGCAAGAAGCCAGACACCACCACCATCCCAATCGTCGACCTCGGCCAGTTAGGTGAGTAACTGAACACTGAATCTAAGTTAGGTGTTATGGGTTACTTATCACTTACTGTAATTTACTATCACTGTTTGGAAGTTAGACGTTGTTTGGGACAGAAACCCGTAAAAACATTATGCTGTCGGATCCGACCAATGACGGCTTCATCTCTTGATTTTGAAATGTAGTTTTTCTTCACATTTATATAATTATTGCATTCACTCTTGTCATAGCAGCACAGTGTTCAGTATACTATGTGCCAAAGCCATGTTCTGTTTTATGGACAGGCTGAAAAGTTGTAAACAATTTTATGAATTTAGGTAACATCCTCTCCCTCCGTCATACATGAATCATCAACGTACAATCATAACATCTCATGCTTACCAAATGTATTCATTGGTCCTTCATTTGCATGATACTGACCAACACAAAGTCCTGAAACTGGGGATCCCTGAACCAAGAATTGTTGAACTATAGGATGGGAACCATTGCGTGAGACGAAACTCTGATATTAAAAGAAAAAGAATGAAACATTAAGAATAAGTAAAGATGTCTGTGAAGAGAGGTAGATTGAGACATACATAAATACATATACACATACATACAGATAGGCATTAATATGGTATATAATAATTATAGTCATGTAGAATTACAGTCATTAGTATACAGGGTGTTCAGTAAACATGTAGCAAAAATCAGGGGGGGATGTTCCGGAGACGATACTGAATGCAAATTCCTAATTCAGCATATTGCGAAATCTCAATAGTTTGGGAGTTACAGCACTCCACAGATCGGCTCTGGATGTGTTGGAGTCAGGGGACTGTAAATGAGACGTCCATCATTTACAATGAGATTTAATAACAATATTATACAATATGCTAGACAATGGTACGTCATTCATATTTACAGCAAATGTTCACAACTCCGGCTTACTTGCTCAGTGCATGCTGCAGCCCGTTGCAGAAGTGGCTCACGGCTTTATATTGGTAGCAACGATTTTCCACATCATCCACATGATCGACTCTGATTTTCACCTGTCTACCTGCCTACTTAGAGTACATACCTCCCTATCTATCCTATTACATACATACATACTGTACATACATACATACACGAAGTAAAAGACGAAAAATAATTTAAAAAAACGAAAAACAATTAAAGTGTTCAAGAAGTCTTAATCAGCAAGTCAAGATACGATCAGATAAGCCCCGCCGTTCAAATCGGGACGAAGAGAGGGGGAAGCGGTAGATGGGGACAATCCCCGGGGCCCGGGCCCGAAGGGGGGGCCCGAGACCTCCAAGATAGTGTTAAGTGGAAAGAAAATGTAAATGTATCATGTATTAAGTGGAGTGCAATTTGCATATATAAAGTACTGCATGAATAAATGAAATCATAGGAAACTTTAATGTATTCATTTGTTTCTTTCTATTACACAATAGTATTTCTTATTTTTCTTTACATAATATAGCCTACATGTACTATAATTTCCTTGTAGTTATTATCGCTGTTTTGTAGAGAGGGAGGAGAAGGTGCTATGGCACACCAGAATTCTTTGGGCAGTACATCAATGTGCCATTACACACTGGTTAGGGAGCACTTTAACCATTAGCTAGACATAGAGTACAATACTCGTATATTCAGCACAGATTTCAGGGGAAGGGGGGCCCACTGTCGATAATCTTGCCCAGGGTCTGGTGATGGCTGTCGGCGGCCCTGCCCTCAAACGATGGTCGGACAATAGCTTTTCTAGATGTGGGATCACTTCTAAGTGGAGCGGCTCTGTGCACCTGTCTCTCACTAACGATCCCCGGACATGAGGTGCTTCGCTTTCATAGTTTTTGGCGACTTCATTCTCATTCTTTAACCATGAGCTCATTAATTACAGTCTCAAAAACTTTATCAAGAGAAGATGTGATAGCTATTGGTCTGTAATCAGAGGGATCAGAGGAACTTCATTTCTCTGGAACTGGGTGAATACTTATGACTTTATTTATCTATGGATCAATGTCATCAGTGTAGGTCGCTGCGGTTTTACGAGCCTGATTTTCTAAGTTCATGAAAAGAGGAGCAGAACAAGCGACACTACTTTTGTTGGTGACTGTGCTGTAAAATTAGGTCTTTGGAGTGTAGGAATTAAACTATTGGCCGTCATGTCCCCGCTGCTGTGTGTGTGTGTGTGTGTGTGTGTGTGTGTGTGTGTGTGTGTGTGTGTGTGTGTGTGTGTGTGTGTGTGTGTGTGTGTGTGTGTGTGTGTGTGTGTGTGTGTGTGTGTGTGTGTGTGTGTCTGTCTGTCTGTCTGTCTGTCTGTGTGTCTGTGTGTGTGTGTGTGTGTGTGTCTGTGTGTGTGTGTGTCTGTGTGTGTATGTGTGTGTGTGTGTGTGTGTGTGTGTGTGTGTGTGTGTGTGTGTGTGTTGCGGTCACGTGATCAGTTTATTTACTCCTGTCATTGTGTGTTAATTTAATACCGTAAGCATAATAGGCTCTTTGGCAACTCATCCTTACTAGTCCATTTTTTTTAATTTGACACGTTAATATACCCTTATACGTTATCTGTTCAGTCTATGTCGTTACTAAAAAGATATAATAGACATACAAGTGTTAAAGAAGCTGCAATGGGTGAGGTAGTTTTGGGTCAAATAATGTGATGGGTGAGATAGATAGCTTAGAGTTAAATAACTGATAGATAACTAAGAAAGAGGGTGATATAAAAACCTTATTGTACCAGGCTAGGAAGGATTCTTAACACCTCTTCTTAGGCGAATTACTTTCAGAATTAAACCTTTACTGCTTAAGTGGAATGATTGCAATGATTTTAAAGAATATTCTTGCGTCCGAACAGACCTAATTATCTGCAGTCGATGGTGTTCTCTAGGTATAGGTATTTCTCCCATTAGTGTAGTTTACCTATTTGTATCTTTAGAATTTAGTGTAGGTTAGAGAATTGCCTCTTAGGTTTATTAGTTTTAGTTTTTGTTTTTATTTAATTAGGTATTTTTATGGGTTATATGAAAAAGGAAAAAATATACCGGTATATTATAAAATATTGAAAAACAAATAAAAAATAATTAAAATATACATATGTGTGTGCCTTAACGATCAGGGGCTTCGGCCTCAATGGCGAACAGACCACTAGAGGTTTATTGGTGACTGCATTAACACTCAGGCTCTTATGTCTCTCCCAAAAAAGTAAAATCGTCTGGGTAAACTGGAATACAATACTGAGCAGTTCCAATGATGACAGGTTTAACAAGGGAATTAAGCTTGTAATATTTTAAAACAAGGTTAGTGGCTCCTTTTCTTTCACAATCTTGTTTCTTATATAGTTTGAGTTTATGTTGTAAGTGACTGAAAACGTGTATTTAGAAACTGAACTAATCTCATCGACCCTCGTTAAAATATATTATGATGAGGTCGAGGTGTTTTACTTGCGGATGCCAGGCTTCATTGTTGCTGCACTGTGCGATCTGTATGCATTATAGTTTGTTTGGTCAGGTTAGACGAGGTTAGTTTAATTTGGGAAACACACACACACACACACACACACACACACACACACACACACACATTCCGGACCACCTACATTGCACATAAAAGAAAGAAAGAAGATGAAGGATATTACAGAGAGAGAGAGAGAGAGAGAGAGAGAGAGAGAGAGAGAGAGAGAGAGAGAGAGACTTCCAAAAGATGAGTTAGTACCTAAAGTAGGTACTGACTTCAAATTCTTTGTCCTGTGTTTCGAATAAAGTTTTTACCACATTCTCGGCAGAAACCTTCCTTCAGGAGCAAGGGAGAGTGGGGGGGAGGGGGGACGGTTCATTGGATAGGATATCCAACTCGCTACTTTAAGGACTTGAGTTAGATCTCGCATCAGTCAAGCTGCTGGACGTATTTTATTTTCCCTTTGTCCCTGTTTACCCAGATGTACAACTGGGGACCTGGATGTAACTTCGACTGTTGCCGCTAGTGTTGTAGGGGGAAGACGGAAAGTTATGCAAAAAATGATCATCTAGATGAGCCCTGCGCAGTCGATAGGCAAGAGTCTAATCTTTCTTCTTCTGCAGACTTGGGTGTTGCTGGGGGCCCGAGCGAGGATGAGCTCCAGCGGGTGGCAATGAGCTGGGAGCGGCCCTGACCGGTGTGGGCTTTGTGTACCTCAAGAACCACGGCATTCCCAGCCAACAGGTGGGTTGGTGGGTGGCAAAGCTTTCTCCACTCTGACTTATTGGCTGTAACTGTTTTCAACATCATCATCACCATCATCCTCTCTCTTTCAGGAAAGGCCTCCAGTTCACCAGTAGGAGGGACGGCTGTTTCCAGTCCTGCCTTCTCGGGAGTAGGCCTGAGCAATGTGTTCTCAAAAATGAGAGCGTCAAGGTGTGGACCGAAATCCAGGTTTTGGCGATAATTTTTGAAGCATGCGGTGGCGGTAGTACACGTGTGATCTTTATATCGTTGCTGACTCCACTTTGTACTTTGGGATGCAGACTGATCACATCAAACAATTACAGATGTTCCATCAATGACAGTCAAAATCCAGGGACATGGCTCACACCATGGCGCACTCAGTTTATTAAGTATTTTGATCCCCAGTTTACAAGGGGTCATCGATTTTCTCCACTGTTGGCTTTGGGTGCCTTCGGAGTGTTGTAGGACCTATTCTTTCGTGATATATATTGTATTACATCGTTCTTTCGTTTTTTTTATAAAGGTTGCAACATGTCACCTAACAGCTGTTCTCCTCGCTGCTCGCTCTCTAGCAGCCTCTCTGTTCAGTTTCTTATTGATGACCTAGTCCCCTTCAGTCTGAGGACATTATTTGCAGTTTATTCTTCCTGCGACCGAGTGATTATATTCAGCTTAGGTGATGGTGAAGGAGTTAAAGAAGCCTACATGCAGCTCTAACAGTTCGAGAAGTCAGTCCTGAGCCGAATAACACTTTTTTTTTTTTTTTTTTTTTTTTTGAGGTAGCAAGAATGAAATATGAATAACCCTTTTGACCTAAAAAATTCATGATCTATTAATATTTTGTATTTCCAAAGAGGTTTTTTTTTCTCCTCGGTTTTCTCCTCTAAGATGTTTAGTGGAGAAGTATCTAGAGAAGGGAAGGAAAGTGTATGCTGCCTTCATGGACTTGGAGAAAGCTTATGACAGAATAGATAGGCAAGGTATGTGGAAGGTATTAAGAATATATGGAGTGGAGGGGAAATTGTTCAGTGCTGTGAAGAGTATGTACCAGGGAGCTAGGGCTACGGTGCGAGTGGATGGTGAGCTGAGTGAGTTCTTTGATCTCAATGTGGGACTGAAACAGGGGTGTGTGATGTCTCCATGGCTGTTTAATATATATATGGATGGGGTTGTAAAGGAGGTGCAAGGTAGGGCAGTGGATGTGGGGCTGGCCCTAATGAATGAGGGTGAGATTTGGAAGCTTCCGGTGTTGCTGTTTGCTGATGATACAGTATTGTTGAGTGAAGATGAATGGGAGTTGCAAGGTTTGGTGAATGAATTTGGGACAGTGTGTAGGAGGAGGAAGCTGAAAGTTAATGTAAACAAAAGTAAAGTTATGGTGTTTGAGAGGAATGAAGTCACAGAGTGTGCAGTGAGGTTGGATGGTGAGGATATGGAGAATGTGAGTGCATTCAAGTACTTGGGTAGTGTGATGAGTAAGGATGGAACTTTGGGGGATGAAGTACGTGAAAGGGTACAGCAGGGAAGAAAGGTTGTTGGTACACTGAAAGCAGTGATGAGAAATAGGGAGGTGAGTATGGAAGTTAAGAAGTCACTGCATGATGGTATTGTGATCCCTACCCTGACGTATGGAAGCGAGGCGAGGACCTTGCAAGAGGGGAACAAGTCAAGAGTGAGAGCAGTGGAAATGAGTTACTTGAGAGGAGCATGTGGAGTGACGTGGAGGGACAGGTTGACGAATGAAGAAGTGAAGGAACGTTGTGGGGTAGATGTGGATGTGGTTGAAAAGATTAGGAGAAATACACTGAGGTGGTTTGGACATGTGGAGAGAATGGAGAATGAAAGACTGACTAAGAGGGTGTATGTAGGTGAGGTGGAGGGAGGGTGAGGGAGGGGTAGACCGAGGATGAGGTGGAGGGATGGAGTTGAGAGGTATATGAGGGAGGGGGGGGTGAGTTGGGGGGAGGGGAGTCAAATGGTGGGTGACAGAGTGACTTGGAGGCGTTTTGTCTGCGGCCACCCTTTGCGGGATTAGGGCGTCGGGCTATAGATAGATAGATAGATAGATTCTTCTTGGTGTTCTTTTTGTCGATGCTTATTGCCATATCCTTACGACTTTATTTCTTTGACTGGCCTGAAACTTACTATGCATGTACAGTCAATCAATCAGTCAATCAGTCAATCTATCCATATATTGCCAGACGCCGTAATCCAGTAAGGGACGGCCACAAACAAATCACCTCCACGTCGTCTTGTCCTCTGCCATTGGGATACCTTCCCTCCAATTTACACCCCCCTCTCGCATAGCTCTCACCACTCCATCCATCCATTTCATCCTTGGTCTCCCCTTCCCTCTCCCCCTCCACTTCACTCACGTAGACTTTACCAGTCAGTCTCTCATTCTTCATCCTCTCCACATGGCCAAATCATATATCAGAAGATTCCACATCCATATCACAATGCTCTTTTACTGCCTCATTTGTCTTTAGATAACCAGCCACATAGTTTACCACTATTATTATCGTCATTATCCGAATTCTAATTCCGAGATAAAGTAAAAAAAAAAATGACACGTGATAGTTTATTATACAGTTAACATCTAGGCCCACAAAATTCATTTTAAAGGGACATTTCGTTCTACGAATATGGATACCATACTCAAATAAAAACCTTTTAATTAGTTCCAGTTTCGTTAGAAACCCAAGCATCATTCAAATGTGTATTTGTATGTCGATGAAAAGAGTTGTTTTCCTAGCAAACCATTTAGTATTATCAGCCACTAATTATAACTCAGGACCTATGTTCTGTGTTCTGTTTTCTGTGTTTTAATTGTGTTCCATCTGTGTTCTGTGTTCTAACCGTGTAGAGTGTTCCAACCATGATCTATGTTCTATGCTGTAACTGCGTTCTAGTTCTAATTCTCTTTAACTGTAAATCTCTGTTCTATGTTCTTACTGTGATGCATGTTATAATTGTGTTCTACGTTCTATGTTCTAACTATTCTATGTTCTGTGTTCTATGGCCCGCGTTCTATGTTCTATCTTCTATGTTCTAAGTGTGGTTTAACCGTGATGTATGTTTCTGTGTTCTATGTTCCGTGTTCTAACGATGACGTCTGGGTTGACAGGTGGAGGCGGTGTTATCGAGTGCCAGCAAGTTCTTCAGCCTCGGGAAGGAGACGAAGCTGAAGTATGAGAAGGGACCGTCGCAGAGGCATGGATATGTAGCCGTGGACATTGAGAAGTACGTCTGAGAGAGAGAGAGTTGATCTAGTCTAACCATTTCTACTCGCTTACTTATTTTCTCATTTTATTCTTGCTCTCTTCAGACGATTTTATTCAGCTTTCGTGACTTTTTTTTTTTCCTTTTCCAAACTGGGGCTTGGTAGATCTAGCCCTCACAAACCCCATTAGTACTAGATTTTTTTTTCCTCTTAAGTTGAGTAAAGCTTCATGGTGGCACCAAGAATAGGTCAAAATGGGGAGGTGACACCAATCCAAGGCGTTAATCTTGCCAACAATCCTGCTGGCTATACACGGTGTTTGGTGTCTTGTAATGAAGGAGTAAAAAAAAAAAAAAAAAAAATGACATCCCATTTCATTACCAAGGCGCCTTCTGATTTCATTCTCGTTACTGACAGACGATTTTAATCTGTTTGGGGGACGCCTTTTGTGGTGTGAGGATCAGAAATTGTCTCCACTATACCATTTTTATTCTAATTTGGCTTACAACTGCCATATGTCCATCTTGAATGCTTAGTTGTAACAATAGTTTACATTAGAATATGATGGTAGTCACAAAAATGTGTCCAGGAAAGGAGCAGGACCATAGCATTGTCTTATTCTGCTACTGAGCTGCGGGACATAGGTTGCAAGAAGGCTAAAATCTCCGCAGTATTAAAGTGAATGAACTATAGCAGAGCCGCATGCCCTTGTCTGGCCTGTGCAGGGCAGCTGTTGTGGTTTGTTTAGCATAGTAATAGTGTTGGAGAGGGACGCCTTCACGTGATGGCACAGATATGACCAGCTGGCAACGCTGTTCAGTTATGCAAACGTCCCTCAGTTCCCTTCCTGTCTTGCTGAAAGGAGGATGGAGTATTGCGGGAAGAGGGAAACTTCAGCCTGCAGTCTACTGGGTTCACACTCAGATGAGCGTGGAGTTGCAATTACTACGAAGAAACACACACACACACACACACACACACACACACACACACACACACACACACACACAGTTGCTCTCACCACGTCAGGTGTGAACCAAAGGACGCCATAAGTTGATTCGTTCCTTTCCTCCCCTGCAGGCTGGGTGCCTCTGCCAAGTTCCTGGAGCTCCGTGAGGCATTTAACGTGAAGGACATGAGCTACCCGTTGCCTGACGAGGAGGTGCCGGAGATGAGGATGGCATTGGAGACCTTCCGCGCCTCCTGCTGGGCCCTCGTATCCAACGTCCTCACCGCCATAGCCATCGCTATTGGTAAGACTGGAGGTCTCAGGAGAATCTCGTATGGGGTTAGGTGATTCTCCAGCATCTTTTCATCATATTAAAAAGCTCTGAACACTTCTTCCATATCAGCCTATTAAGTGACTACCTATCACTTCTTCCTTAACATTTATTTTTATTACGTGATGCTATTTCTTACCATTTTATTATGAAAAGGCTCCTTGACATGAGGAAAAAAGCATAAAGTAGGAGTACTCTCAAGAGAAAGCCCATTAAATAGCTCGTACATCCTTTCATCCATTGTTCCAGCCTTAGAAATCCTCTGCTTCACTTCACCGACTCAGACGCATTTGAGACTTCTGGTCGCATGCTTACATAAAAAAGAGTGTCATTCTAGATCTGTGCGATCGACACGCTCCACGAGTGTATTCTGCAGTTTGATCGTATGCTTAGTCACACTTGAGGCGCCCGTTACTAGAAGGGCGTAACCACCAAATCCGTTTTGCCGAGTTAAGGTTAAGCAGATAAAATATCTATATTAATGATGTATTAGATCAGTTGAATCGACTAGTGGAGTGTTTTTCAATTACATGAATCTTACACCAAAATATTATTTTTGTAATATTTTATAGGCAATTACTCAACACACCTACCTACCAAACTCTCATGAAAATGTTACTGACACGTAGAACTGTGTGTCCTTAAACATCATTAGTAAGAAGATAAAAACCTTTAAAAATCTGCTCGTGCTTTGAGTTATTTATGTATTTTAATGAATTTTATAAGTCTGAATTTTACCAATGGTTTAGATTTAGAACTGGAAAGTGTAATCCATAATCAGATGAAGGTCTGGATACGAATGAAGATATTTAAAATATGGACAACTAATAATCCCTCAAGGTCAGTAATGCTTGAGTGGAGTGATGGAGAGTGAGGTGGGAATAAATGAGGAAGTTTTTGTCCAAGTCAGATTTTCTCCCTCCCAGCCAACATCCCTCCTTCTCTCCTCTTCTCTCTGACTGCTGTAGACATCCCCAAAGAAGCCCTGGAATTGATATGACGCGTATTTACAGAGATCCCTCAAATCTTTAAGCTTCACTTGTGTCAGCCTGACTCAACTGGGGCACTCGTATTAGGTAAAGACAAGACCAAGGGGATATACTCCTCCTCCTGGTCCTCCTACAACCAAATGGGCACTGGATCATATAGAGTCAGGTCATAACCTAGCTACACCTTGATGCCCATCTTATAATCGCTGACAATGATAAACATTTTGGTATTCTTGAACCCACTGCCACCAAAGCCAGCCTTGGTCACGACACCCTGGGGCCACGTGACTCCCGACCTTATTTCCGCCCATAAGAAGGTTGCTTTATCTTTGGAAAAGGGTACCACATGGTGAAGAGAGGGTGAAGGAAGGGTTTGCTGTGAAGAACAGAAAATGGCCGATGTGGTGGTTAAGCCCTTCTTGTACCAGGCGCCTGAATTGTGGCATAGAAAAGACTAGTAAATGTGATGGTGTGAAAAGAGTGGTTTTGTATTATTTCATTATACGAGTATTACCTGTATCTGAGAACGATTTTGAAGAACCTTCATCTGCTTCACATTTTTCGCAGTAATTTTGGCATTCAGATATAGCTGCAATGTAGCACACCACAAATGTGGAATCCACAGTTTGTTCAAGCATACCAGACTGTGTCGCTGTCGCATGCGACTCATGTACTCCACATTTTGTTTCAGCATACGACCATGAGTCCTTCTGTTGACTGGTAATATTATTTGTCTTGAATATACGTTCCCTGTTCCATTTCTTAATACGCATAATAAAAAGCCATGTTAATAATTCGAGGATTCGTTATTGTCTGGGTTATGGAAGTGGTCTGTTGTGAAGAACACTGAATTTACAGAAGAAAAACGACTCAGTAGAGATGTTGCCTGATTTATAGCTTAGAAGGCTTTTGATGAACCCTCAGCAGGAGAAGATAATTTTAAAAAAAGTTAGGGGAATGGAACATAAAAATAAACTAGAAGCAGCAGCAGAACCAGAAGAAGAAGAAGAAAAGCAACAGTCAGTTTTTTTTTTTTTTTTTTTTTTGTCTGCTTCGAGGTGTAGAGTTCAGAGCCTGTATTATATTTGGTTAGATGACCGGCCTTCTATCCTTGTTGGCATCAGCATATGAATGAATGTGATTATGAGTGACAGGTAAGAGATCATTAATTTGAATTAGGAATAGGGTTGGAGCCAGAACTGATCCTTGTGGCGCACCGGCGTTAATCGAGTGGAAATCGGAATCATCGACTTTTACTCTTATCTTTCTGTCACTGAGGTATGAGGAAATTAGAGGAACAAAAAATAATAGTCCCTAACAAGAGAGTCTGGATAGCAAGGAACGGTGCCACACTTTGTCAAAAGCTTTAGAAATATCAAAAACTACTGCATGAGTTTCTCCATGTTGGTAAATTGACTGATGGATGGTGTGAGTCAAGAGACTGAGAATATCAGCCCTGGGTCATTCGCATCAAAAACCATAATGTATGTCACTAATTAAGTTGTTGGATTCAAGATGTTAAAGAACGTGCGTATCAAATACAGTCTCAAATACTTTACCAATAAAAGATGTGATAGCTATTGGTCTGTAATCAGAGGGGGTCAGAGGAACTTCCATTCTTCGGAACTGGGAAGATATTGCTTCTTTCCAAGAATTAGGGAATGAAGAAGTACGTATGCACAGTATGAACAATTTAGCTAGAACAGAAACTGATTCTGGGGAACACTTTTTCAAAACAATTGGAAAAATTCCATCTGCACCTGGAGCTTTGTTGGCTGGTAAATTATCTAGCATGGATAAAAAGTATCGAGTCTGTATCTTAAGTGGAGCAATTTCGAAAAAGTCAAGTTCTAGTAAAGGCACGTTCTGACTGACTTCCTCTAAGGTAGAATTTCTGGCAAATGTACTGGCAAGGATGTTCGTTGTACCACGAGGGTCATTAATAGCCTTACCACCTGAAGATTTGAGTAGAGGGATGGGTGATGACTTGTTAAAGTTATTATTGAAAGAACTGAGAGTTGACCAGAATATTCCATTGTTATTAGAATTATTTAATTGTTTGGATGCTTGGTTGTGAAGAAAGTTTGATTTAGTGAGAGTTATTATTGCTTTTGCATGGTTTCTAGCAATTTTAAATTGACTGAGCGATTCAGATGTTTTTTATTTTACGTAAAAGTCATATGTTAAGGATTTTTGGGTCGTTGCTCTAGCACAATTGCTATCAAACCATTTTGGGGAGTCAAATCTTTTAGTGAATTGTTGACTGGGTATGAACAATTCTGTATCAGCTTGTATTAATTCATTAATGTAGGACTGGGTAGAATTGATGTCATAATGATAATAATAATAATAATAATAATAATAATAATAATAATAATAATAATAATAATAATGATGATAATAATAATAATAATAATAATAATAATAATAATAAAAATAATAATAATAATTAAAAAAATGGTAATATGAGAAGAGCACCAAGAAGAAGACAGGAAGAAATCAGTAGAACAGAAGTTGTGGAAGCAATGAAGAAAGTTAAATCGGGAAAAGCCCCAGGAGTTGATGGAGTGTGTGGTGAAATGCTCAAGCATGGGGGAGAGATAGTAGTAGAATGGATGTGGAAGATGTGCAGATTGGCCTGGGAGGAAGGTAGAGTCCCGGAGGATTGGAAGTCAGGTATAATTATTCCCTTGTACAAAGGAAAAGGGAAAAAAGAAGAGTGTGGTAATCATAGGGGCATTTGTCTTGTTAGTATAATAAGAAAAGTGTATGGTAGGGTACTTATTGACAGAGTTAGAGAAAGAACAGAGGAATTAGTTGGAGAAGAACAGGGAGGCTTTAGGAAGGGAAGAGGTTGTGTAGATCAGATATTCATTCTTAGATCTTTAGTGGAAAAGTTTCTAGAGAAGGGAAAGAAGTTGTATGCGGCTTTCATGGATTTGGAGAAAGCATATGGCAGGGTGGATAGACAAGGACTGTGGAAAGTGTTAAGAATATATGGAGTAGATGGGAAGTTGTTGAATGCTATGAAGAGTATGTACGATGGTGCGAAGGCTGCAGTGCGTGTGGATGGTGAACTAAGTGAATTTTTCTCTTTGAAAGTTGGGTTGAAACAGGGATGTGTCATGTCTCCATGGTTGTTCAATCTGTACATGGATGGGGTAATAAAACAGGTACAAGGTAGGGTAGTGGATGTTGGAGTGGCCCTGGTGAGAGAGGATAGTGTTTGGAAACTCCCTGTATTGTTGTTTGCAGATGATACTGTGTTGTTGAGTGAAGACGAAGGAGAGCTGCAAGGTTTGGTGGATGAGTTTGGGAGAGTGTGTAAGAAACGGAATCTAAAGGTGAATGTAGGGAAGAGTAAAGTGATGGTCTTTGAGAGGGGTGAAGTCAGTGAATGTACAGCGGGGTTGGATGGTAAGGAATTGGAAAATGTGAGTACGTTTAAGTTCTTGGGTAGTGTGATGAGTAAGGATGGAGGTTTGGAGGGTGAAGTGCTTGAAAGGGTACAGCAGGGAAGGAAGATTGCTGGTTCTTTGAAAGTAGTGATAAGAAACAGGGAAGTGAGCATGGAAGTGAAAAAGTTACTACATGACAGTATTGTGATACCAACTCTAACGTATGGAAGTGAAGCTTGGACGTTGTTGGAAGGACACAAGTCAAGAGTGAGAGCAGTGGAAATGAGGTATTTAAGAGGAGCCTGTGGAGTCACATGGAGAGACAGGCTGACGAATGAGGATATAAAGGAGAGTTGTGGTGTGGATTTGAATGTGATTGGAAGCGTTAAGAGGAACACACTGAGGTGGTTTGGCCATGTGGAGAGAACGGAGGGTGAAAGACTGAGGAAGAGAGTGTATGTGAGTGAGGTGGAGGGGGGAAGAGGGAGGGGGAGGCCGAGGATGAGATGGAGGGATGGGGTAGAGAGGTATATGAGAGAGAGGTGTGTGAGTTGGAAGCAGGGCAGTGAAATGGCGGGGGACAGGGCGACTTAGGGGCGATTTGTTTATGGTCACCCCAAACGGGATTCAGGCGTCTGGCAATAGATAGATAGATAGAACAACAACAACAACAACAATAATAATAATAATAATAATTGCAATATTAATAATAATAAAATTAATAATAATAACAACAACAACAACAACAGTAATGTTAATAATAACAACTAGAGCAGCACTCAGAGGGCGCATACCTCCGGCAATGCCGGATCCGGATCTGCCCCCAAATTTAATCGATCCTTTCTTAGCCCACAGTCCACCCTTCCACAAAATTTCATTGAAATTCATTGAGGACTTTTGGAGATACTGTGCGATAGGATCCGAATCCGGATCCTCCTTTAAATATAAAGAATTCTTTCTTGGCGTATGACCCACCCTTCTACAGAATTTCATTGAAATTCATTTGATAACTTTTGGAGATATTATTCTGTACGATCCGGATCCGAATCCAGATCTGCCCCAAAATTTAGTAAATTATTTTTTGGCTCATGGCCCACCCTTCCACAATATTTCACTGAAATTCATTGAGAATTTTTGGAGATATTTTGTGAACAAACAAACGAATGATTCTGGATCACAACCAAAATCTAATCGACTGTCCATTGAGCCATACTCTACCCCTCCAAAAAATTTAATGGAAAGCCGTTCATAACTTTTTTTAGTAATCCTGATAAAAGACAGACAGACATACAGACAGACAGACAGACAGACAAACAAGCAAACCAACGTGGGGTAAAATATATACCTCGCGGAGGAGGTCATTAATAAAATAATAATGATGATGATAGTGGTCGATTTTCTTGTTTCCTCAGAGCGCCAGTTCTTCGAGGGAATTCACTAGGACTAAAAACTTCGAAATAACATTACCACCAGTAACTCAATAGTAGTACTACACCAAACCCGAGATTCATTCCTCGTGAAAGGAGGAGTGTTAACATTAAGTGGAACATTATTCAGAAATAACAATCTAATATACTGTCAGAGGAGACTGCCTTTCCAAGTTTTGGCGAATACATAGCGAACTGGAAAGCACCCAGAGAGTGCATACCTTCGCCAACATCAATAAGCTTTAAAATTTATTGTGATAAGTCTTTTTTCCTACCAGATCTATACTTCTTTGGTGTCACAGCGCCAGTCAGTTAATTCTTTAATTCTGCGATGATGCTTTGCCCCGTTACAGGATCTGAGGAAGCGCAGACCTATGTCGACGCTAAAAGAATTATAATAATAATAATTTGTTCCTACGTACGGATCCGGATCCATCTCAAAATCTAATATTGTAATCTCTTCAATGACCCACTGTCCACCTATCCACCAAACTTCACTTAAATCCGATAACAACTTTTTGAATTCACTTGTCCACAAATAGACAAACAGACAGACAGATAGACACGGGTGAGTACATAACCTCCTCTAATGAACTGGCGGAGGTAAGGATTAGGCCATCCAAAGAAATCTGTTCTCTTAAAATTAGCTGTGTTTCTCTAGTTATTAAAATTCTTCAGGTAACTCAGGGAACATATTAGATTTCCCGCAAAAACATTTGCCGTAATATGTCACCACATTTTAGTCGAAAAGCTATGACGTTCCTGCTTAATATTCTGAAAAACTTTGTTGATTTCTCATCTTTAGGATTCAAAAGTCATTGCAGCTTTCTCTTTATGTATAATTATGAGGTCGATCAGCATTTATGTCAAAAACTTTACCTAGGTCCGATTAAGAGTCATATTCCAAGATGTATCTTACGCTTCGTGGCGCCTTCCTCTTAGCGATTTGTTATGCCCTTTACACCTTGATGTTCTATGTTATTCATCCATATTTAGTACGGACATGCTGTGCATCAGTAACATACTAAAGAATACTTAGATGTAATATGCAGAATAAATCTCTGAGGAAGAGGTGCTACGAAGCCTCCTATTCCATCTAAAACACAGCCCCAGTCATACTACATTCTCAGACCTGGAACGATACTTCTTCACCTCAACCCAGGAGGAGCTCTTCAAGAGCGGTGGTGAATCGCTTGTTGTACTGCGGATGGCCTACTACCCCACTGAGCCCGCCACCGTTCCGCCCAACACCATCCGATGTGGTGCTCACACCGACTACGGCACCATCACACTGCTCTTTCAGGACGATATGGGAGGACTCCAGGTCAGCTTAGGTTAGATTAGCTGAGATGAGGTCATGGGAGGTCAGGATAAGAGTGCTTTAACTTAGGATAAGTAGCGTTAAGTGAGATTAAGATGGACTGCAACACCTAGGAAGACTCCATGTTTGCTTGGGTTAGGTTAGATGAGGTGAGGTCCTGATAGATTAGGATATATTAGCTTAGGATTGTGGATTAGGTAAGATTAGGATCATTTGCAATGCATAGGAAGACTCCATGTATGACTGGATTAGGTTAGATGAGATGAGTTCATGGGACGTTAGGATAAATTAACTTAGGCGAGGATAAATCACAGTAAGATGCATTATGTCACCACCACAAGGACGACATAGGAAAACACCAGGTTTGTTTTGGTTTGGTCAGATGATGTCATGTTATGCTTTGTTAAGTTTGGTTTGATTAAGTGGGATTAAATAAGATTGATTTGGATAAAATCATTGCAGATTGTGTTAGATTAGCTTCAGTTAGGTGAAGTTTTAGTAGGTGAAGTTAGGTTGTTTTAATGTAGCTTAGTGTAGGTTACATGAGACATACTATTTCAAGCTTTATATTAATGAAAAATATTTCAAGGTCGGTTAGGTTATCTTTGACATGATTTACAAATGATTTTGTTAGTCGGTTCAGGGAGAATTAACGTCGGTTAAGTCGGATAAGATTATGGATAATTTCGGGTGGAAATTGTTTAGTTGCACTGAATAAGTCAAGTTCGGTTTAGTTAGGTCAGATCTGACGACGTTATTGACTATTTAATGTGGAATTTCTAGTTCCCACTGAATAGGTAGCTTAGGAGGGTAAGGAAGGAAGGGGAGGGTGGAAGGTTGAAGGGCATGGAGGAAGAGAATGAAGAGAAAAAAGAAACGTGGGAGAAATGGGAAAGAAAAAGAAAAGAGAGGGAAAAAAAGAATGAACTAGTAGGAGACTCAGAGCTACGTAAAGCAAGATCAGGAATGAGCTGTTGTCAGAGAGGGGACATGGAAGTCACATATCACCAAAAATACAAACTGCGGTTCTATTTTTTTTCTTTATTTAAGCATAACTATCTCTGGTCCATTTACTAATTACAGTAGATAAATATAATGAAAGAAAAGCATTCGGGACCTGAATGCTAATCGCCTTCCAGATTATGCTGTTGGCCAAGTCCAAGATTTTGGCTATATCTTGATGCCCTGAAAGATACATGTTGATAGCTCAAGCCGTTCATGAGATATAATGGTGCTAAAGGAGGGCGTTAAAAACAAGCTGACCTTTGGCAGCCATTTTGCTGACCTTGACATTGACCCAGAGTGCCCATTTTCGGACTCGCCCAAAATTTTGCCCATATCTTGGTACCCTGAAGGTTTCATGTTGATAGGTCAAGCCGTTCATGATATATAATGTGAACAGACACACACACACACACACACACACACACACACACACACACACACACACACACACACACACACAGGCGGGCAAAAACATTATCGCTCCACCTTGTAAAGGTGGGCGATAATTTTAGATGGATAATGTATTTAGGTGCGTGACGTGGAAGGGCGATGGGTGGACGCCACGCCCATCCCGGGGACCATCGTAGTCAACGCTGGGGACCTTCTTCAGTTCTGGACAAGTGGAAAATATGTAGCCACGGTAAGCTGGAAGTTTGAATAGTTTTTCTGTTGTTATTCTGAAATGATGGTCTTCAACACAACCCTCCCCACCTCTCTCTCTCTCTCTTTCTCTATTCCAGCGAACGCCAGACGATTGTATTCAACTTAGAGTGAGTCATAGGAACCAGAGTGGAATAAAGTTATCTGGTTCCGAGAAACATTGATTTATTTACTTTTATATTTGTCACACTTCAGGGCAGTCGGGAAATACGATCAACGGTGCAGGGTTCTGTTAATCTCTTCATGTATACATGATATTTATGTTAGTTAGCTCCAAGATAAATTGACTGGGTTATTGTATTCCCTACTGCATTTTACAGGTGCCACGTTAGACATGATTCTGGAGGACTGGCTTACCTTGGGCGTTATTTATTCATTCGTTTATTTATTTATTTCTCACCACCAGAAAATATAAAATAAATATGGCGACAAAAGGTCGACTATAATTTCACTACATCTACTTCACAAGTAAGGTATGTTCGTCACTTTCCTTCTGTGACGCATTATCGAAAGAGGAATCATCTTTGTGCAGAGAAACCATACCAAGCCTCTCTCAGCTTAGGAATATTAGGCAGCTGAGGACATGAGTAGAAGTGGTCGAATATTAAGGGAACTTACTTTACTGATTGCACATGCTTATTAATCGTCGCTGTCTTGTATATCATCATCATCATCATCATTATCATCATCATCACCATCATGACCCTGTTGCATAAATTCGTCACCCGTCACACACGCTGGATTCTTTCTCACACTCACTCCACACACTCTTTCCTTCCTTCATTCACCCACTTTCTTTACTTTTTCTATCAAACCTTTTTTTTTTTTTACATACGGTACTCGATCCATTCTCACACATTCCTCTCTCACACGCTCACTTTTCCTTCTTTCTCTCAACCCCCCCCCCCTTTATTTTCAATCATTTTAAAAAATTTCTCATACATCCAAATTTTCCACACGTGTTTTCACACACACACACACACACACTATTTCTCGCTCTCACATATATCACAAACTCTCTCCTCACACTCACTCTACATTCGCTCTGCGTCTCACACTCACATTCTCACACCATTTTTCACACACTTTAATGCACACTCTCACTCTCATTTTTCACACTTTATTCTGTACACACACACACACACACACACACACACACACACACACACACACACACACACACACACACACAAACTCATAATAATAATAATAATAATAATAATAATAATAATAATGATGATGACTATGATGTTCCCAGGAGCACCGCGTGATAATCCCGGAGGAGGAGGTGAGGCGTCAGTCCCCCCGCCAGTCGATTGCTTTCTTCGTGCAACCGAACGCAGAGACCCTGGTTCGCCCCCTTGACGGCTCCAACACCTACCAGCCCATCACAGCCAAGCAGCACCTCCTTAATAGAATCAGGATGACTTACACCTAAAGAGAGAGAGAGAGAGAGAGAGAGAGAGAGAGAGAGAGAGAGAGAGAGAGAGGGAGGGAGGGAGGTATTTAAAAATGTGCTACTATGGACATTTCCTTACCTAGAGAGAAGAAAAAAGAATAATTGATAATAATAATAATCCATCCATCATCCAATCCTTCATTGCCCCATGAGGAGGGTAGGAGCCCGGGGCTATGCAAGTTGGTCTTGACATTTAAGATACAAGTGACCAGCCTCACTCATCCCTGAATGGCATTACATGAGCGATAAACCCCAACCACCCCTTGGATATAAACTTTCACCGGCTCCATCCGATTGGAGCGCCGTAATTAACCACAAAGCCACCTGGCGCCAAAAATTTGGTTATATGGTTACCACCCAACGTAGTAAATGGTTTCCTGGTGTACAGGAAACCATTTGGCTTGTCATTCAGTGTAGTCACCCACAGGTAGAAGTAAGAGGAAAGAATGAAGGAAAGGAAGACAGAAGAGGGAGTGTAAAGTCACCCGTAGGCAGAAGGACGAGGAAAGACTGAGGGCAAGAAAGACAGAAGAGGATGGAAGGAAAGAAGGATGGAGGAGAGGAAAGGGCAGACACCCGAAAGCAACATTACATCGAGTGAGTGGATGGCGAGCGCCCCCACCTACCACTAAATAATAATAATAATAATAATAATAATAATAATAATAATAAGAGAGAGAAAAAGAGAGAGAGAGAGTAGTACTGTGGACTTACACTTACCTACAGACAAAATGATAATAATAATAATAATAAACAGGAATAATAATAATGATAATGATAATATAATGATAATACTGTATTGGTATTGTTTACTAGTTTAACTATTATACAGGACATCAGTTAACTTCTAATTAACATTCAGTCTGAATAGTTTTCAGTGTATTTCTATATAATCCATTCACTCCTATTGATATATATTGTTTTATTTTTGAGTGTGTTTGGGATGTGTCTGAGGTACGCATCAGGTGTGTCTGAGGTACGCATCAGGTGTGTCTAAGGTACGCATCAGGTGTGTCTGAGGTACGCATCAGGTGTGTCTGAGGTACGCATCAGGTGTGTCTGAGATAAGCATCAGGTGTGTCTGAGGTAAGGATCGGGTGTATCTGAAGTAAGCATCGGGTGTGTCTGAGGTAAGCATCGGGTGTATCTGAAGTAAGCATCGGGTGTGTCTGAGGTATTCATCGGGTGTGTCTGAGGTATGCATCGGGTGTGTCTGAGGTACACATCAGGTGTGTCTGAGGTATATGTCCAGATACAAAGGGCATTTTCTGGGGTGTGTTTTTTGTGGTAGATAAGTTTGGGTTGTGTGTGACCATCAAAGTTGTTCTTTATCTTGCTTAATATATTCTCTATATCACCAAGTCGTTTTATTTAACATTGGAGATATTTTTTCGAACTGGAGGTGTTAAATACAACTTTCGTTTACTCTTTTACTCACAGTCCTTCCCTTAGTTGGATGAAATTGTCAGGAAGTAACAAGAATAAACAAAAAAAAAAAATATTCAGTGGGTCAATTTCTTTATGCAACCAATTATATTTACGTGGAAAAGCAATAAATAAATAAATAAAAGAGCGGAAATCGTCACCCCCAGATGACATGGCAGGAAGGCCTTCTCTGATGGGGTGGTTTGGTGCAAGTTTTGGGAAATTCTTAGAACACTTCCCACACCTCACTTCCCGAACCATACCTGGTAAGGAGGGAGGAGGGGAGGCAAGGCGAGAGAGGATGAGGAAGTGGGAGGCGAGAATGTTTTAGTTCCCCGTAACACAACAAAAAATAGATCATGATGTAACAGTTTTAAGTCACAGGACCGTATTCTACATGGCATAAAGGACCACTTAGCCTTAGTGTTTTATTGTGCATATTACTCCCTGTTGTTTTCTCATATGTTATTTATGTGTCTATTATCGAGTTAGTTTGCCTTAGTAATGTACAGTAAGGGACAAAAGTTCGTCTAATATTTCACCTCCTCTACATACACCTTTCCTCTTTTAGGTAATAATCTTAAGCTGAGAGGTATTTGTTATGAATCTGTCCGTGGATGACTCCTTATGATATGAGGCATCAGGGAGCTCTAAATGTTGAGTAGACGCAGTGGAATGGGTATACTATGTAAAATAAATAGCTAAAGAGGAGGTACTACGAAATTATCAAAAAAATAATAATAATAAAATAAATAAAGTTTCCGTTTACTCTTTAAAGCAACAACATGCTCTTGGTGTTTGCTACCAGGAAACAATAACTGATGGACTGTGTGTGAGTGTGGGATCATGGTTGTTTTGGTGGAGGTACTCTTTGTAGCTAATGGCTATTGTATGTTTTGCACTCCATGCTGTGCCTTGCAATGGGAATAATCTAACAGGCATCAGGCGAAGCTGGAGTTTTGTTAACCCCTAATAACGCAGACAACAGCCACAGATGCCACTTACAATATGCTTTATCCTGACCCTTCATGTGTAATTTCAAGTTAACAGAACTGTAATTAGTTCACATGTGTGGCTGTATCACAGACATGTGCGTATAACACTCAAATTGCAAGATACCGGTATGGTATTTTGGGTTGAATAAAACCTTCCAGAAAAGAGGGACGCCACACCTTTGGGTATTTTATACTTGCTACTTCCAGCCGATTTTATTCAGTTTAAGAACACCCCTACCTTCCCAAGGAAAAAAAGACTTCCGGAATTCTGGGAGATTACAGCCGCCGTCAGAAAAGTTCGGGCCAAGCTAAATAACGAGTTCGTCTCCGACTTTAACCAAATCTGGTTGAACATTTGACAGACAAAGACCAATCATAATAGGTTTGGGGGCAAGAGGCCAAACGTCAAGGTTACAAGTATAGTTTAATCATGCGTTGTGATCTGAATCTCTAAATTGCCATAGCAACCTCTCGTCAGGCCATGGGTTAAAGGACTCACCGATTCTCTGCATAACTCATCTCTGGCAACAAAGTCTGAAGACATGGCATACTTACAAAAGTCTGCACTACTAGAAAATAGTATGCTGATATACCGACTTTGTGTTTAGAGAAAAGAAAGCTGTATGCATTCTACACAAAAGGACATCAATGAATCAGCAAACCAGACTAGGGAAGAAAACTCTAACATTGTTCGATTATCAAGTTCAACAGAAAAAAGCTACAAAAGAATACAGTAGCTAGCAATGTGAGAGAGGCCTTCACAGAGTACTTCTGGTCTAATGAAGGGTCAATACCCTAGCAAAATTACATAATATTAGCCTAATCATCTCCGTCCTGTACGTATGTATAATTTTTTTTTAATTTATCATTCTCCCTCTCTCTTTCTCTCTCTCTCTCTCTCTCTCTCTCTCTCTCTCTCTCTCTCTCTCTCTCTCTCTCTCTCTCTATCTATCTATCTATCTATTTATCTATCTATCTCTCTCTCTCAGTGGCACAGTCCTCCATGATATCGCTGGCAAATTTTAGCAATAATACGTCCTACATACCTGTACAACGGTGGTCACATAAAAACCCGCTCAGGCTTCTCAGGTGATAATAATTACCGGTACGTTTCTTCTCCAATCTTTCTTACGAAGTACCATAGAACTGATCTGGAATTAAAGAAGCAGGATTACTTAGGGAGAAATAAATACAAGGTGTCTCGCGAGTCACGAACCATAGGGAAAACTGATGATTAGAGTATTTGTTCGAAGTGCTGACCGTCGTGCCTCATACAAATATTCAAAAGGGTGACCCATTCATCGAGGAACGAAAGATGTCTGGGGTTATTTCTCAGGATGCAGCTGTGATTCCTGATTCCAGATAAGGCAGTGACGTTGTATATGTTGAGAAGATAATGTGCTGTCTCATCTGAAATCAAGAATCACAGCTGCATACAGAGTAATAACCCGACATCTTACAACATGTCCTCGATGAGTGGGTCACCTGTTTGAATATTTGTATGAGGACGTTGGAGGTGTTTAAGAAGAGCATTGTCAGCCATGAAGAAGTAGCCAGAGTGGAGGAATTATTCTTACTGAAGTTATATAATGCCAATCCGTTGGCGGCCATCATGGATTTTCGTCCCACACGGCTAGCTCATGTGGAATGTTTAGAATGTTTGTGGATTTCAACTTGGCATGCTTCCAAGTAGCTTTCCTGAAAACTCAGCTATCTCGAATTTTTTTCAGGTTCCCTTCCATGATCCTGGCCTATTATGTTGATGGTATGATTACAGGAGGTGGTGAGGTAAAACTGAAGTATTAAAAACAGAAGAGTGCATGATAACAATCATATTCGATAACTCTTCCTCACATATTAAATTCATACTGACAAATTAGCTAAGAAAAAAGTTGGTAAATGGAATTATCCCTCGTCTCATCCCTTTAGCGGCTCCCCTCGCCTCTGTCTATAACACGACGCGGAGCAGTGCTGACCTGTTTGTTTGTGTGATATTCGTCCCAGGACGTACTGGGACACGGGCAAACATGTGAGCCCGTCACAGTTGCGCTATGCATGCGCATCTATATTATCGTGGCGGAGGGTAGCGATTGACTACCCGAAGTAATAGTGAAAAAGGAGCACGGGCAACTATGCCAGCGGCATCCCTCACCTCATCTTCTGATGGGACGTATGCCCCACTAGGGAGAGACCTGAGAGCAGAAGTCACAGGGCAAGTCAATAGATAGTGCAGTAGAGGCTCCTCCGACCTCTCTAAGCAGTGTTCACAAGTGTCTGGGGCCACTCCTTTTATCTGGTTATAGCATAAGTATCCCAAACGTAAACGCCGCAGCCTCACTAGCAGACGATTCGGTAAGCCCAGAGGGGGCTGCAATGGTGAATAAGAAGTGGCACTGGCATACCAAGTGGCAGAGCGTGAGCCTTCAGCCACACATAGCCTATGTTCCTCCACTGATTGATGTCCAATAGTCACAGCGAAAGATCTAATGATTTGAGCCTGACTTTTGCAGAGTGGGAACGTGACAGCAGGGAGAGTACAGGCAGAGCGCGCTGCCTCATCTGCCATCTCATTCCCCAAGATGCCAACATGACCTGGAAGCCAGTGAAGGATGATCGTGGCTCCCCTACGGACGAGGAGAGAAGCTATAGTATATATGGAGGATAACAAAAAAATGTTGTCTTTGAGGGAGAAGGAGCGAAGGCATACAATAGATGAGAGCGAGTCTGTATGAATAACCACACGGCAATATCGGTGGTTGTGTGCATGCCGTTAAGCTCCCAGAATAGCAGCAAGTTCTGCCTGGAAGGGAGACGCCCCCTGGGACACCCGCCAAGACTTCACCATGTCACCAAAAACAAAGGCCGCTCCAGCAGTGCCATCAGCTGCCACAGAGCCATCAGTATAATAAACTGCTGACCCCGCAGACCCTAGAGCAGCTACCCGGCGTAGACTATCCTGACGGAGGAGTGCTGGGATGGTATTGCGAGGCTTTCCACCTGCTGGATAAACACACCGGAAAAGAGGAGGCCCCCAAGGTGGTGGTTCCTCGAACCCATAGAAGGGCGAGTCAGGGACCTGGCATATATCGGCAGTAGCACCCATACTATGTAACATAGCAACCGTGGCACGGGCCCAGTCTCGCCCAGGGGCCGGGTCAGGAGGGCGTGACAGAAGCCGCTTTAGTAGATAAGAGACTGGGAGATCTGGCCTGCGGTGCACAAGTTGCAGAGAGGTCGCTGCAGCCCGGAGCATGATTCGGCCTTTTAACGAAGGGAAACCGCCCTCCACTCGCAGATTCACCAGTCTGGTCCAAGGGGGTGCATGCAGAATGATGCGCAGGGCCTCATTCTGCACGACCTCCAGAGACTGAGAAACACTTGGGGCAAGACCCGTCAGGCAGATGGCACTATAGTCCACCAAAGACCTGATAGCGTGGACGTAGAATGTGCGCAGCACATAAAAAGAGGCCCCCAAACTCTTCTTTGAGAGGGAGCGAAGAGCAGACAGACGTGTCTTTGCCCGCTCGCGCAAGTACCTGACGTGGCTCTCGAATGTAAGGTTGCTGTCTAGTCGCACCCCAAGATATGTGTGTACTGCCACGAGAGACAGCTGGTGGCCACCAAGCAGAAGGGGAAAGCCGGGAGGCCTAAGGCCAAAAGGCATGCATTTGGTCTTTCCGTAGTTAATTTTTAGGCCCAGCTCCGCACACTTACTATATAGCCGTGCAAGTGCAACGTTTGCATGGTCGTAACAATCCCTCCTGGCTATGACGAGGGCCAGATCATCGGCATAGCACAGGAGGGTAACGCCGCGCCCATAATCCTCAGTAAGTAGCCCCTCCATGAGGATATTGAAAAGGAGAGAGCTCAAGACACTCCCCTGGGGGGTGCCATTTAGGTGGGTATGAAAGGAGGAGAGCTGCCCCTGGAAGCGGACCCCCGCAGCACGTTCATTAAAAAAGTCCACAAGCCATGACAAGAGATTGCCACCCACTCCCTTGTCTGCAAGAGCCTGAAGTATGACTTTAGGGCTCGCCAACTCAAAAGCTTTCTCAAGGTCAAGGAAGACCACCATCCCCACTCCACCCCGAAGTTCACCGAGGAGAGATGCAAGGCAGTGAGAGGCACTTCTGCCTGGATGATAGGCAAATATCCTCTGGTGAAGCGGACCTAACCTCCATGCCAGACGCGCCCGCACAACCCGCTCAGCCGTCTTGGCAATACAGCTGAGCAGCGAGATGGGGCGCATGGCACCAGGATTGTTAGGCTTCGGGATGGGGTGGATGACAGCAGTCTTCTACGACCTCGGCAGACGCCCCTCAGACCACGAGAGGTTGAGCAGAGCAAGAAGCCGTTCTGTACCACAATCTCCCGCATGCAACAGGATGGAATAAGTCACCCCATCAAGGCCTGGAGCAGTGTCCGCTCTACGCTGCAAAGCTGCCAGCAGCTCCCCACTAGTGATGGGGCAATCAGCTGGATCAGGACGGTCACAGGCCGCCTGAATAGCCTCAACACGAGAGGCGGACAGCTGCTCCTGAATGGCCAAGATGGACCGCGGGAGATTGCAAGAGGCAGAGCGGTCTGCAAAGTGCTGAGCCAGGCGGCTGGCCTCTGCGACAGGATCAGGGTGTGAAGGTGGACGGGAGGGACGTGGATCGGAGATGGACCTGATTCTCCTCCACATCTCTCGGAGTGTGGAGTGAGAATCAAGGGTACGACACCACCTAATCCACGCCTCCTCCCGAAGGCGGCGCTTCTCCGCAAGGACATGGCGAGACACGGCAGACAGGCACCGGCGGCACGGCGAAGTGCGGCGCCGCCGGTACTGTCTGCGAGCTGCATTCAGCCTCCGATTCAACTCCCTGACCCTGTCACAATAGAACCAGCCATCCCGGTAGCACCCCGCAAAGCGCTGCTGTATCGGGATAGCAAGAGATGCCGCTTGCCTAAAAGCATCAGCAACTTGCTCCGCTCGACCCTCGAGGTCTGCTGCAGGGGCAGATGAGAAGGCAAGAGTGAGAGCCCTGTCAAAGGCTGCCCAGTCCGCCCTGCTAATATCCCACCTCTGAGGAGGCGACCCGGGTGGAGGAAGGGGAGCCAAAGGTAAATCAACCACAACAGCATAGTGGTCACTCCACTCATGAGGTGGGGATGGAGTGACCACATTGCCGAGCCTGCGAGAGGGGTGGAAACAAAGGTGAGGTCTAGTCGACCTCCTCTAATATGAGTAGCCTCACCGATATCATTCAGCAGGGAGACACCTCCCATCTCCTCCATAACTACAGAGATGTGCCGACCAGCCTCGTTGGTCTTGAGAGGCGAGGAAAACATATCGTGGTGTGCATTGAAGTCGCCTCCAATGAACACAGGCCCCCTCGTAGCCTGGAAGAACAAGTCCCCCAACTCCAGAGAGGCATCTCGGCCACGATATACATTAAACACAGTGAGGGGTGACCCCGCTAATTGTAGGATCACGCCCTGGACCTCAACACCAGTCCCACAGTAGGGAGGCTCACAGACTGCAGAACCGATGTGGTCCCTAACCAAAACGGCACAACCCTGAGCTACACCACGTTCACGAGGGAGGAGATAGGAGGTGTATCCCGCCAAACGAAACCGGGAGCTCTCAGTCAACAAGGTTTCCTGCAGGAGAATAACATGTGGTTGATCCCTGTTGGCCACCTCTTGCAGGAGGGGAAGCTTACTCATTGCTCCTGCGCAGTTCCATTGGAGGACCCTGAGGTAGGTACCGTCCTGGGGCCCAGAGACAGACAGAGGCGAACCTCCTCTGATTCCTGACCCACTGGCATCAAAGGAGGCACCAAGGGGGCCGATGGAAGATGAGGAGAGCCGGCCGCTAGGGTGCGGGGTGGCCGAGCCTTGATCTTGGCTACCTTTGAAGCAGCCCCTTTGGGGGACGACTTGGGCTTCCTCGGTGATCGAGGCCGCTTGGCTGAGGCAGGAGGAACAACGAGCTGTCGTTTCGCCTCGACTGCTTGATTTAGTGTACGGTCCACTACTGCCACTATAGGATCTGTGTTTAGCTGGACCCCCAGAGTCTGAGCCACGGTTTCTGCTATGGCAAGAGCCAATTGCGTCCCCAGGGTGCGCAGCTCGTCCAGTGTGAAGAGTGGGGCTGCTTGAGATTGATGTGCCTGCGGAGGAGGGGTTTGCGTTACCGGCGCGAGCACTGGATCCTCTTGGGAAGGAGGGGGCAGCAGGGGTGATGGATCCATTGAGGCCATGGGCCTGTGAACTTCCGCCACTGTCTCGATGGTCTGTGCGGGAGTTGGCAGGGGAGGAAAAGCAGTCGTATCTAATACAGGAGTCTGTGCCTGGGGGCGGCGTTGTTGGCCCCAAACAAAAGTGCCTGGGGGGGCCGGCGTTGAGACCAAGGACTGCTGTTCCTGCACCCAAGAGACCTGCCTTTCTCTGCCCTGGTTCACCCTCTTCACCCTCACTGGGCAACTGGGATGCCAGGCGTGGTGTGCTCCTGCACAGTTGGGACAGCGGGAGGTGACCGGCTCCTTTGCTCGGAATTTTGCCAAGCACTGCTCCGTGTCGTGGGAGCCGCTGCAGATCCCGCACACTGCAGGCCTGCTGCAGCTTGCACGATGGTGTCCGAACCTCTGGCAGCGGTAGCACCTCAGTGGCTCTGGAGTGTACGGGCGCAGCCAGTACACTCCCCATTTCCCAAGATCGAGAGAGGGGACAAGGGGGCCGCGGAAGGTGACACACACCTGCAAGGTTTCCTCCCGCGTCCTCTGGTGCTGGCACCTGGTGGCCTCCTCTACTAGGTCGTGCCTGCGAAGGATGTTTAATGGGAACTGACGAGGGTATCCCATCACTACAGCCTTCGTCACCTGTCCACCCCGTGTGAGCTCTGTCACCTTCACTGTTGCCGCCTCGTCCTCTGCTACGGCCTTGAGCTGCTGGTAAGCCTCTTCCGTGGAAGGAATGAGGACACAACTTTCGTCCCTGCCAAAGCGATTCCTCGCTGCAAGACCCGGCAACTGGCTCTCCAGGGCCGCCACTGCATCGTAGCTGGTGTCGTAACCCGATTGCAGTGGAACCCTGAAAGCTGGAAAGGAGGAGCGGGGTGGAGGAGGGGCTGCCACAGACACTGAAGGGCGAGGTGGAGGAGGTTGCTTTGGAGCAGTCAGAGAAAAACCCTGGGCCGCAGGCTTGGTCATGGTTGCGCGCTTAGCTCTGCGAGACACAAGGGTAAACCCTTCATCATCGGCAGAGCCATGTTTAACAGCAGGAGTAGCAGCAGCGGTTGAAACAGCATCAACCTGAGAAGTAGCAGTGTCAGGGTTTGAAGCAGGCACAATGTCATCCATCCCCTCATGACGGCGAGCTATCTTCCGTGGTGCTGTAGAGGAACCAGAGGAGCAAGAATTTGGATGTTCCGGATCAGCACAACCGCCAGCAGACACAGTCGAGCTATCCCCTGATCCACGACGCTCCCTTTTCCTTCCAGTAGAGAAAAACTCCTGGCCTCTAGCAGCAGCTGGATGGGTTACCGAGGTCAAGACACCCTGGGCCGAGACAGCAGCTGGATGGGCGACCGCAGCAATGCTCCCACCCAAGACCCCAGGAACCGTCTCAACCCTACCTCCAGCATAGGGGACGCGAGCAGATGAACCAGGCAGCTGGATCCTAGATGGCATAGGAATCCTCGAAGGCCCTGGGGGCCTAGACCTCGACTTGCCTGTCATCACACACAGGCACAAACACCCACACTAACACTCACACAAACACACAGAACAGGCACACAGAAACGCAGGAAGAAGCCTACCTACTGTGGCAGGAATCTGCCCCTCCGCTAGCGGAGGACGCGGCAGCCCTTACCACAGCCCCGAAGGTCTTGCCTAACCCTAGCCCTAAACAAAGTTTTGGCTCACCCCTGCAGCTTCCTATAACCACCCCGACTACGGGGCCCCCTTGTGTACCAGGCCTGCGCCTGGAAACCGCGGGGTTCGGCTTCGTACCACGTACCAGGGGAACACTAAGAGCCAGAAAGGAAATACAGTAAGAGGCAAAAAGAAACCACCGAAGGGCGAGCGCGCACAAGCGTGAGCACCCCGGTACACAAACAGTGGCTGGAGACCAAGGCGTGGTCAGGATGAAGGCGGCAAGCAACGACAGCAACAACACCTCAAAGCACTGTCGAGAGACAAGAAGGGCAGAGCAGCTCGATCAACGGCGAACCGGAGAGCTGTTACCCTTGTTGAAACAAGACAGGAGCAGGAGATGTTGTCAGTGTGGAGGCAGGCAGCAGAATGAGTGCTGACCAGGGATCCTTCTCGCACTCATACTCCCCGTGGATCTGTAGGTTATTTTGACCCCCTAGAGAGGTTAGTACTCACACGCATATTCCTCATGGACACATTAAATGTAGCCAAAAGTAGTCTTAGCATAATCTGTGAAGTGATTAAGAGAAATGAAGTGAACGGCCACCTGGAAATAGCCTTTGTTCACCGTCGTGGCAGTGTTTTTAGTACAGAATCATTCCTGTATGCCAGTTTATAACTAGTGATTACATTCCAAGTAGTAACTGAATATAAGTTAATTAATGGCTCATAGTGGTAAATTAATAAAAGTTAGAATCTTTACTTTTTCCAGGTCGTTGGAAACAACTGGAAGTTTAAGGGTAAACTTACCTGATCTAAGTGTAACTCTAGCTCATAAAAATTTTATTTCCTACTACTTTTTCAAACAAATACCATAATATGTACTCTGCCAATTCTGTAATTTGTACTTACTCATTAGTGTGAACTTAGGATAACATATAGTATTATGTTTCTAGTGTAAATCAAATAAATTCCAAGGCACAGGTGCTGGGAGAAGAAATGCCTGGGTAAGGTGCTACCATGATCTCGGTAGAAAGGCCCTAGCAGATGTTTCGGTGGAGACACCGTGCCTTATAGTCACCTCGCCACACCTACCTCTGAGCCCTACCTCACCCACCACACTTACCCGTGTCTTGAGTATTAGTATTTTTTTAGTAGTGGTTGTCCTAAGTAGGCAGGAGAATGTGTGTACTTTTTTAAATTATAACCTAGACTTTAACAAGATATAATTTAAGGTAATTAGCCGTTATATTACCCTTTTTTTCTTATGCATGCAATAACTGCAGTTAAGGGGACGGGTTCTGCTTTAACTTTATATTCAGGTGACAGTTAGCATGAAAGGGAAAATGGTCCGTCGTAAACACCCACCCCCGTTACATTACGTAGTCTCGATCTTGCCCTATAATCATCTATGATACGCCCCGCTGTAGTCGCTTTATATCCAGGAGAAAACTGACTAAGTCCACCAGTCTGACCGGCGTGAGAAAGAGAGTGGTATAGTTTGCTGGTTAAGTCCATTTGTGAGTCTGTTACGATGTGGAGGTGGAGAGGGGAGGCTGTGTGACCACCAATGTTCTTCGTGCATTATGGGAAGGGGAGAGAAGGGGAGGAAGATGGGGAGGGAGAGAGATGTTGAGGAAGGGGGAGGGAGAGAGAGAGGGAGAGAGGTTCAGGTACGGGAAGGATGGGTAAAAGGGCAGAATGTGTAAAATGTTTCGTATGGAGCACAGCTAATCCTTATCAGTCTGCCCACACTCTCAGAGCTGTGTGCATGTGTTTGTATACCTTTCTCTTCCCTCGGGTATGTCCCTCATAATGCCACCACACGTACGTCCCACGATCACCACAACTATCCCTGTTACCATACCTACCACAACCACCACTACCACCACAACTATCCCTATTACCTAACCTATCACAACCACCACAACTATCCCTGTTATCGCACCTACCACAACAACCACTGCCACCACAATTGTTCCTATTACCACACCTACCACAGCCACCATTGCCACCATAACTATCCCTATTACTACACCTACCACAACCACGACAACTTTTACTACAACTGCCATTACCATCACAACAGTTACAATTACCACAACCACCACAACAGTCACTTTTACCATTACTACCACAATTACCACTAGTATCCGTCACCACAAATAGCACTTACTGCACCTGCCAATATTACCACAACCACCACTACCATCACAACTATCACTATGACCACAACCACCATTTCCACCACAACTATCACCATTACCACAACTATCCCCTTTACTGCAACCACCACTTTTATCATCACCTCCGTTATCACAACTATCACTACTGCTATAACTGCCACAACCACCACTACCACCACAACCATTAATTATCACCACAACCTCCACTGCACCCAACCAAAACCACCACCACACCACAACCATCTCCACAGCTACCACTATCACCACAAATACCACCATCACCATATAAAGCCATATATTTATCTCGAAGTTTAACATACCCTGTAACTAAGTCTTTCTATCTCTCCTTGCCTTTCTTTCTGTGTCGATCTTTCGTTTTCTTTCTGTCTACCTGTGTATCCATTAATCTTTCTCCGTATCTCATGAAACTCTGTACCCTCAGTGCGGCCCCAGTCATGTCCAGCAAGAAGCCAGACACCACCACCATCCCAATCGTCGACCTCGGCCAGTTAGGTGAGTAACTGAACACTGAATCTAAGTTAGGTGTTATGGGTTACTTATCACTTACTGTAATTTACTATCACTGTTTGGAAGTTAGACGTTGTTTGGGACAGAAACAAGTAAAAACATTATGCTGTCGGATCCGACCAATGACGGCTTCATCTCTTGATTTTGAAATGTAGTTTTTCTTCACATTTATATAATTATTGCATTCACTCTTGTCATAGCAGCACAGTGTTCAGTATACTATGTGCCAAAGCCTTGTTCTGTTTTATGGACAGGCTGAAAAGTTGTAAACAATTTTATGAATTTAGGTAACATCCTCTCCCTCCGTCATACATGAATCATCAACGTACAATCATAACATCTCATGCTTACCAAATGTATTCATTGGTCCTTCATTTGCATGATACTGACCAACACAAAGTCCTGAAACTGGGGATCCCTGAACCAAGAATTGTTGAACTATAGGATGGGAACCATTGCGTGAGACGAAACTCTGATATTAAAAGAAAAAGAATGAAACATTAAGAATAAGTAAAGATGTCTGTGAAGAGAGGTAGATTGAGACATACATAAATACATATACACATACATACAGATAGGCATTAATATGGTATATAATAATTATAGTCATGTAGAATTACAGTCATTAGTATACAGGGTGTTCAGTAAACATGTAGCAAAAATCAGGGGGGGATGTTCCGGAGACGATACTGAATGCAAATTCCTAATTCAGCATATTGCGAAATCTCAATAGTTTGGGAGTTACAGCACTCCACAGATCGGCTCTGGATCTGTTGGAGTCAGGGGACTGTAAATGAGACGTCCATCATTTACAATGAGATTTAATAACAATATTATACAATATGCTAGACAATGGTACGTCATTCATATTTACAGCAAATGTTCACAACTCCGGCTTACTTGCTCAGTGCATGCTGCAGCCCGTTGCAGAAGTGGCTCACGGCTTTGTATTGGTAGCAACGATTTTCCACATCATCCACATGATCGACTCTGATTTTCACCTGTCTACCTGCCTACTTAGAGTACATACCTCCCTATCTATCCTATTACATACATACATACTGTACATACATACATACACGAAATAAAAGACGAAAAATAAAAAAAATAAAAACGAAAAACAATTAAAGTGTTCAAGAAGTCTTAATCAGCAAGTCAAGATACGATCAGTTAAGCCCCGCCGTTCAAATCGGGACGAAGAGAGGGGGAAGCGGTAGATGGGGACAATCCCCGGGGCCCGGGCCCGAAGGGGGGGCCCGAGACCTCCAAGATAGTGTTAAGTGGAAAGAAAATGTAAATGTATCATGTATTAAGTGGAGTGCAATTTGCATATATAAAGTACTGCATGAATACATGAAATCATAGGAAACTTTAATGTATTCATTTGTTTCTTTCTATTACACAATAGTATTTCTTATTTTTCTTTACATAATATAGCCTACATGTACTATAATTTCCTTGTAGTTATTATCGCTGTTTTGTAGAGAGGGAGGAGAAGGTGCTATGGCACACCAGAATTCTTTGGGCAGGACATCAATGTGCCATTACACACTGGTTAGGGAGCACTTTAACCATTAGCTAGACAAAGAGTACAATACTCGTATATTCAGCACAGATTTCAGGGGAAGGGGGGCCCCCTGTCGATAATCTTGCCCAGGGTCTGGTGATGGCTGTCGGCGGCCCTGCCCTCAAACGATGGTCGGACAATAGCTTTTCTAGATGTGGGATCACATCTAAGTGGAGCGGCTCTGTGCACCTGTCTCTCACTAACGATCACTGGACATGAGGTGCTTCGCTTTCATAGTTTTTGGCGACTTCATTCTCATTCTTTAACCATGAGCTTATTAATTACAGTCTCAAAAACTTTATCAAGAGAAGATGTGATAGCTATTGGTCTGTAATCAGAGGGATCAGAGGAACTTCATTTCTCTGGAACTGGGTGAATACTTATGACTTTATTTATCTATGGATCAATGTCATCAGTGTACTGTAGGTCGCTGCGGTTTTACGAGCCTGATTTTCTAAGTTCATGAAAAGAGGAGCAGGACAAGCGACACTACTTTTGTTGGTTACTGTGCTGTAAAATTAGGTCTTTGGAGTGTAGGAATTAAACTATTGACCGTCATGTCCCCGCTGCTGTGTGTGTGTGTGTGTGTGTGTGTGTGTGTGTGTGTGTGTGTGTGTGTGTGTGTGTGTGTGTGTGTGTGTGTGTGTCTGTCTGTCTGTCTGTCTGTCTGTCTGTGTGTCTGTGTGTGTGTGTGTGTGTGTGTGTGTGTGTGTGTGTGTGTCTGTGTGTGTGTGTGTATGTGTGTGTGTGTGTGTGTGTGTGTGTGTGTGTGTGTGTGTGTGTGTGTGTGTGTGTGTTGCGGTCACGTGATCAGTTTATTTACTCCTTTCATTGTGTGTTAATTTAATACCGTAAGCATAATAGGCTCTTTGGCAACTCATCCTTACTAGTCCATTTTTTTAATTTGACACGTTAATATACCCTTATACGTTATCTGTTCAGTCTATGTCGTTACTAAAAAGATATAATAGACATACAAGTGTTAAAGAAGCTGCAATGGGTGAGGTAGTTTTGGGTCAAATAATGTGATGGGTGAGATAGATAGCTTAGAGTTAAATAACTGATAGATAACTAAGAAAGAGGGTGATATAAAAACCTTATTGTACCAGGCTAGGAAAGATTCTTAACACCTCTTTTTAGGCGAATTACTTTCAGAATTAAACCTTTACTGCTTAAATGGAATGATTGCAATGATTTTAAAGAATATTCTTGCGTCTGAACAGACCTAATTATCTGCAGTCGATGGTGTTCTCTAGGTATAGGTATTTCTCCCATTAGTGTAGTTTACCTATTTGTATCTTTAGAATTTAGTGTAGGTTAGAGAATTGCCTCTTAGGTTTATTAGTTTTAGTTTTTGTTTTTATTTAATTAGGTATTTTTATGGGTTATATGAAAAAGGAAAAAATATACCGGTATATTATAAAATATTGAAAAACAAATAAAAAATAATTAAAATATACATATGTGTGTGCCTTAACGATCAGGGGCTTCGGCCTCAATGGCGAACAGACCACTAGAGGTTTATTGGTGACTGCATTAACACTCAGGCTCTTATGTCTCTCTCCCAAAAAAGTAAAATCGTCTGGGTAAACTGGAATACAATACTGAGCAGTTCCAATGATGACAGGTTTAACAAGGGAATTAAGCTTGTAATATTTTAAAACAAGGTTAGTGGCTCCTTTTCTTTCACAATCTTGTTTCTTATATAGTTTGAGTTTATGTTGTAAGTGACTGAAAACGTGTATTTAGAAACTGAACTAATCTCATCGACCCTCGTTAAAATATATTATGATGAGGTCGAGGTGTTTTACTTGCGGATGTCAGGCTTCATTGTTGCTGCACTGTGCGATCTGTATGCATTATAGTTTGTTTGGTCAGGTTAGACGAGGTTAGTTTAATTTGGGAAACACACACACACACACACACACACACACACACACACACACACACACACACACATTCCGGACCACCTACATTGCACATAAAAGAAAGAAAGAAGATGAAGGATATTAGAGAGAGAGAGAGAGAGAGAGAGAGAGAGAGAGAGAGAGAGACTTCCAAAAGATGAGTTAGTACCTAAAGTAGGTACTGACTTCAAATTCTTTGTCCTGTGTTTCGAATAAAGTTTTTACCACATTCTCGGCAGAAACCTTCCTTCAGGAGCAAGGGAGAGTGGGGGGGAGGGGGGACGGTTCATTGGATAGGATATCCAACTCGCTACTTTAAGGACTTGAGTTAGATCTCGCATCAGTCAAGCTGCTGGACGTATTTTATTTTCCCTTTGTCCCTGTTTACCCAGATGTACAACTGGGGACCTGGATGTAACTTCGACTGTTGCCGCTAGTGTTGTAGGGGGAAGACGGAAAGTTATGCAAAAAATGATCATCTAGATGAGCCCTGCGCAGTCGATAGGCAAGAGTCTAATCTTTCTTCTTCTGCAGACTTGGGTGTTGCTGGGGGCCCGAGCGAGGATGAGCTCCAGCGGGTGGCAATGAGCTGGGAGCGGCCCTGACCGGTGTGGGCTTTGTGTACCTCAAGAACCACGGCATTCCCAGCCAACAGGTGGGTTGGTGGGTGGCAAAGCTTTCTCCACTCTGACTTATTGGCTGTAACTGTTTTCAACATCATCTTCACCATCATCCTCTCTCTTTCAGGAAAGGCCTCCAGTTCACCAGTAGGAGGGGCGGCTGTTTCCAGTCCTGCCTTCTCGGGAGTAGACCTGAGCAATGTGTTCTCAAAAATGAGAGCGTCAAGGTGTGGACCGAAATCCAGGTTTTGGCGATAATTTTTGAAGCATGCGGTGGCGGTAGTACACGTGTGATCTTTATATCATTGCTGACTCCACTTTGTACTTTGGGATGCAGACTGATCACATCAAACAATTACAGATGTTCCATCAATGACAGTCAAAATCCAGGGACATGGCTCACACCATGGCGCACTCAGTTTATTAAGTATTTTGATCCCCAGTTTACAAGGGGTCATCGATTTTCTCCACTGTTGGCTTTGGGTGCCTTCGGAGTGTTGTAGGACCTATTCTTTCGTGATATATATTGTATTACATCGTTCTTTCGTTTTTTTTATAAAGGTTCCAACGTGTCACCTAACAGCTGTTCTCCTCGCTGCTCGCTCTCTAGCAGCCTCTCTGTTCAATTTCTTATTGATGACCTAGTCCCCTTCAGTCTGAGGACATTATTTGCAGTTTATTCTTCCTGCGACCGAGTGATTATATTCAGCTTAGGTGATGGTGAAGGAGTTAAAGAAGCCTACATGCAGCTCTAACAGTTCGAGAAGTCAGTCCTGAGCCGAATAACACTTTTTTTTTTTTTTTTTTTTAGGCGGCAAGAATGAAATATGAATAACCCTTTTGACCTAAAAAATTCATGATCTATTAATATTTTGTATTTCCAAAGAGGTTTTTTTTTCTCCTCGGTTTTCTCCTCTAAGATGTTTAGTGGAGAAGTATCTAGAGAAGGGAAGGAAAGTGTATGCTGCCTTCATGGACTTGGAGAAAGCTTATGACAGAATAGATAGGCAAGGTATGTGGAAGGTATTAAGAATATATGGAGTGGAGGGGAAATTGTTCAGTGCTGTGAAGAGTATGTACGAAGGAGCTAGGGCTACGGTGCGAGTGGATGGTGAGCTCAGTGAGTTCTTTGATCTCAGTGTGGGACTGAAACAGGGGTGTGTTATGTCTCCATGGCTGTTTAATATATATATGGATGGGGTTGTAAAGGAGGTGCAAGGTAGGGCAGTGGATGTGGGGCTGGCCCTAATGAATGAGGGTGAGATTTGGAAGCTTCCGGTGTTGCTGTTTGCTGATGATACAGTATTGTTGAGTGAAGATGAATGGGAGTTGCAAGGTTTGGTGAATGAATTTGAGACAGTGTGTAGGAGGAGGAAGCTGAAAGTTAATGTAAACAAAAGTAAAGTAATGATGTTTGAGAGGAATGAAGTCACAGAGTGTGCAGTGAGGTTGGATGGTGAGGATACGGAGAATGTGAGTGCATTCAAGTACTTGGGTAGTGTGATGAGTAAGGATGGAACTTTGGGGGATGAAGTACGTGAAAGGGTACAGCAGGGAAGAAAGGTTGTTGGTACACTGAAAGCAGTGATGAGAAATAGGGAGGTGAGTATGGAAGTTAAGAAGTCACTGCATGATGGTATTGTGATCCCTACCCTGACGTATGGAAGCGAGGCGAGGACCTTGCAAGAGGGGAACAAGTCAAGAGTGAGAGCAGTGGAAATGAGTTACTTGAGAGGAGCATGTGGAGTGACGTGGAGGGACAGGTTGACGAATGAAGAAGTGAAGGAACGTTGTGGGGTAGATGTGGATGTGGTTGAAAAGATTAGGAGAAATACACTGAGGTGGTTTGGACATGTGGAGAGAATGGAGAATGAAAGACTGACTAATAGGGTGTATGTAGGTGAGGTGGAGGGAGGGTGAGGGAGGGGTAGACCGAGGATGAGGTGGAGGGATGGAGTTGAGAGGTATATGAGGGAGGGGGGGGGTGTTGGGGGGAGGGGAGTCAAATGGTGGGTGACAGAGTGACTTGGAGGCGTTTTGTCTGCGGCCACCCTTTGCGGGATTAGGGCGTCGGGCTATAGATAGATAGATAGATAGATTCTTCTTGGTGTTCTTTTTGTCGATGCTTATTGCCATATCCTTACGACTTTATTTCTTTGACGCCTAAAACTTACTATGCATGTACAGTCAATCAATCAGTCAGCCAATCTATCCATGTATTGCCAGACGCCGTAATCCAGTAAGGGACGGCCACAAACAAATCACCTCCACGTCGTCTTGTCCTCTGCCATTTGGATGCCTTCCCTCCAATTTACAACCCCCTCTCGCATAGCTCTCACCACTCCATCCCTCCATTTCATCCTTGGTCTCCCCTTCCCTCTCCCCCTCCACTTCACTCACGTAGACTTTACCAGTCAGTCTCTCATTCTTCATCCTCTCCACATGGCCAAATCATATATCAGAAGATTCCACATCCATATCACAATGCTCTTTTACTGCCTCATTTGTCTTTAGATAACCAGCCACATAGTTTACCACTATTATTATCGTCATTATCCGAATTCTAATTCCGAGATAAAGTAAAAAAAAAAAATGACACGTGATAGTTTTTTATACAGTTAACATCTAGGCCCACAAAATTCATTTTAAAGGGACATTTCCTTCTACGAATATGGATACCATACTCAAATAAAAACCTTTTAATTAGTTCCAGTTTCGTTACAAACCCAAGCATCATTCAAATGTGTATTTGTATGTTGATGAAAAGAGTTGTTTTCCTAGCAAACCATTTAGTATTATCAGCCACTAATTATAACTCAGGACCTATGTTCTGTGTTCTGTTTTCTGTGTTCTAATTGTGTTCCATCTGTGCTCTGTGTTCTAACCGTGTAGAGTGTTCCAACCATGATCTATGTTCTATGCTGTAACTGCGTTCTAGTTCTAATTCTCTTTAACTGTAAATCTCTGTTCTATGTTCTTACTGTGATGCATGTTATAATTGAGTTCTACGTTCTATGTTCTAACTATTCTATGTTCTGTGTTCTATGGCCCGCGTTCTATGTTCTATCTTCTATGTTCTAAGTGTGGTTTAACCGTGATGTATGTTTCTGTGTTCTATGTTCCGTGTTCTAACGATGACGTCTGGGTTGACAGGTGGAGGCGGTGTTATCGAGTGCCAGCAAGTTCTTCAGCCTCGGGAAGGAGACGAAGCTGAAGTATGAGAAGGGACCGTCGCAGAGGCATGGATATGTAGCCGTGGACATTGAGAAGTACGTCTGAGAGAGAGAGAGTTGATCTAGTCTAACCATTTCTACTCGCTTACTTATTTTCTCATTTTATTCTTGCTATTTTCAGACGATTTTATTCAGCTTTCGAGACTTTTTTTTTTCCTTTTCCAAACTGGGGCTTGGTAGATCTAGCCCTCACAAATCCCTGTAGTACTAGATTTTTTTTTCCTCTTAAGTTGAGTAAAGCTTCATGGTGGCAACAAGAATAGGTCAAAATGGGGAGGTGACACCAATCCAAGGCGTTAATCTTGCCAACAATCCTGCTGGCTATACACGGTGTTTGGTGTCTTGTAATGAAGGAGTAAAAAAAAAAAAAAAAAATGATATCCCATTTCATTACCAAGGCGCCTTCTGATTTCATTCTCCTTACTGACAGATTTTAATCTGTTTGGGGGACGCCTTTTGTGGTGTGAGGATCAGAAATTGTCTCCACTATACCATTTTTATTTTAATTTGGCGTACAACTGCCATATGTCCATCTTGAATGCTTAGTTGTAACAATAGTTTACATTAGAATATGATGGTAGTCACAAAAATGTGTCCAGGAAAGGAGCAGGACCATAGCATTGTCTTATTCTACTACTGAGCTGCGGGACATAGGTTGCAAGAAGGCTAAAATCTCCGTGGTGTTAAAGTGAATGAACTACAGCAGAGCCGCATGCCCTTGTCTGGCCTGTGCAGGGCAGCTGTTGTGGTTTGTTTAGCATAGTAATAGTGTTGGAGAGGGACGCCTTCACGTGATGGCACAGATATGACCAGCTGGCAACGCTGTTCAGTTATGCAAACGTCCCTCAGTTCCCTTCCTGTCTTGCTGAAAGGAGGATGGAGTATTGCGGGAGGAGGGAAACTTCAGCCTGCAGTCTATTGGGTTCACACTCAGATGAGCGTGGAGTTGCAATTACTACGAAGAAACACACACACACACACACACACACACACACACACACACACACACACACAGTTGCTCTCACCACGTCAGGTGTGAACCAGAGGACGTCATAAGTTGATTCGTTCCTTTCCTCCCCGGCAGGCTGGATGCCTCGCCCAAGTTCCTGGAGCTGCGTGAGGCATTTAAAGTGAAGGACATGAGCTACCCGTTGCCTGACGAGGAGGTGCCGGAGATGAGGATGGCATTGGAGACCTTCCGCGCCTCCTGCTCGGCCCTCGTATCCAACGTCCTCACCGCCATAGCCATCGCTATTGGTAAGACTGGAGGTGGCAGGAGAATCTCGTATAAGGTTAGGTGACTCCCCAGCATCTTCTTCTCATCATATTAAAAAGCTCTGAACACTTCTTCCATACCAGCCTATTAAGTGACTACCTATCACTTCTTCCTTAACATTTATTTTTATTACGTGATGCTTTTTCTTACCATTTTATTATGAAAAGGCTCCTTGACATGAGGAAAAAAGCATAAAGTAGGAGTACTGTCAAGAGAAAGCCCATTAAATAGCTCGTACATCCTTTCATCCATTGTTCCAGCCTTAGAAATCCTCTGCTTCACTTCACCGACTCAGACGCATTTGAGACTTCTGGTCGCATGCTTACATAAAAAAGAGTGTCATTCTAGATCTGTGCGATCGACACGCTCCACGAGTGTATTCTGCAGTTTGATCGTATGCTTAGTCACACTTGAGGCGCCCGTTACTAGAAGGGCGTAACCACCAAATCCGTTTTGCCGAGTTAAGGTTAAGCAGATAAAATATCTATATTAATGATGTATTAGATCAGTTGAATCGACTAGTGGAGTGTTTTTCAATTACATGAATCTTACACCAAAATATTATTTTTGTAATATTTTATAGGCAATTACTCAACACACCTACCTACCAAACCCTCATGAAAATGTTACTGACACGTAGAACTGTGTGTCCTTAAAACATCATTAGTAAGAAGATAAAAACCTTTAAAAATCTGCTCGTGCTTTGAGTTATTTATGAATTTTAATGAATTTTATAAGTCTGAATTTTACCAGTGGTTTAGATTTAGAACTGGAAAGTGTAATCCATAATCAGATGAAGGTCTGGATACGAATGAAGATATTTAAAATATGGACAACTACTAATCCCTCATGGTCAGTAATGCTTGACTGGAGTGATGGAGAGTGAGGTGGGAAGTTAATAAATGAGGAAGTTTTTGTCCAAGTCAGATTTTCTCTCTCCCAGCCAACATCCCTCCTTCTCTCCTCTTCTCTCTGACTGCTGTAGACATCCTCAAAGAAGCACTGGAATTGATATGAAGCGTATTTACAGAGATCCCTCAAATCTTTAAGCTTCACTTCTGTAAGCCTGACTCAACTGGGGCACTCGTATTAGGTAAAGAGAAGACCAAGGGGATGTACTCCTCCTCCTGGTCCTCCTACAACCAAATGGGCACTGGATCATATAGAGTCAGGCCATAACCTAGCTATACCTTGATGCCCATCTTATAATCGCTGACAGTGATAAACATTCTGGTATTCTTGAACCCACTGCCACCAAAGCCAGCCTTGGTCACGACACCCTGGGGCCACGTGACTCCCGACCTTATTTCCGCCCATAAGAAGGTTGCTTTATCATTGGAAAAGGGTACCACATGGTGAAGAGAGGGTGAAGGAAGGGTTTGCTGTGAAGAACAGAAAATGGCCGATGTGGTGGTTAAGCCCTTCTTGTACCAGGCGCCTGAATTGTGGCATAGAAAAGATTAGTAAATGTGATGGTGTGAAAAGAGTGGTTTTGTATTATTTCATTATACGAGTATTACCAGTATCTGAGAACGATTTTGAAGAACCTTCATGTGCTTCACATTTTTCGCAGTAATTTTGGCATTCAGATATAGCTGCAATGTAGCACACCACAAATGTGGAATCCACAGTTTGTTCAAGCATACCAGACTGTGTCGCTGTCGCATGCGACTCATGTACTCCACATTTTGTTTCAGCATACGACCATGAGTCCTTCTGTTGACTGGTAATATTATTTGTCTTGAATTTGCGTTCCCCGTTCCATTTCTTAATATGCATAATAAAAAGCCGTGTTAATAATTCGAGGATTCGTTATTGTCTGGGTTATGGAAGTGGTCTGTTGTGAAGAACACTGAATTTACAGAAGAATAACGACTCAGTAGAGATGTTGCCTGATTTATAGCTTAGATGGCTTTTGTTGAACGCTCAGCAGAAGATAATTTAAAAAAAAAGTTAGCGAATGGAATATAAAAGTAAACTAGCAGCAGCAGCAGAACCAGAAGAAGAAGAATAAAAGCAACAGTCAGTTTTTTTTTTTGTCTGCTTCGAGGTGTAGAGGTCAGAGGCTGTATTATATTTGGTTAGATGACCGGCCTTCTATCCTTGTTGGCATCAGCATATGAATGAATGTGATTATGAGTGACAGATAAGAGATCATTAATTTGAATTAGGAATAGGGTTGGAGCCAGAACTGATCCTTGTGGCGCACCGGCGTTAATCGAGTGGAAATCGGAATCATCGACTTTTACTCTTATCTTTCTGTAACTGAGGTATGAGGAAATAAGACGAACAAAAAATAATAGTCCCTAACAAGAGAGTCTGGATAGCAAGGAACGGTGAAACACTTTGTCAAAAGCTTTAGAAATATCAAGAACTACTGCATGAGTTTCTCCCTGTTGGTAAATTGACTGATGGATGGTGTGAGTCAAGAGACTAAGAATATCAGCCCTGGGTCATTCGCATCAAAAACCATAATATATGTCACTAATTAAGTTGTTGGATTCAAGATGTTAAACAACGTGCGTATCAAATACAGTTTCAAATACTTTACCAAGAAAAGATGTGATAGCTATTGGTCTGTAATCAGAGAGGGTCAGAGGAACTTCCATTCTTCGGATCTGGGAAGATATTGCTTCTTTCCAAGAATTAGGGAATGAAGAAGTACGTATGGATAGTATGAACAATTTAGCTAGAACAGAAACTGATTCTGGGGAACACTTTTTCAAAACAAATCGAAAAATTCCATCTGGACCTGGAGCTTTGTTGGTTGGTAAATTATCTAGCATGGATAAAAAGTATCGAGTCTGTATCTTAAGTGGAGCAATTTCGAAAAAGTCAAGTTCTAGTAAAGGCACGTTCTGACTGACTTCCTCTAAGGTAGAATTTCTGGCAAATGTACTGGCAAGGATGTTCGTTGTACCACGAGGGTCATTAATAGCCTTACCACCTGAAGATTTGAGTAGAGGGATGGGTGATAACTTGTTAAAGTTATTATTGAAAGAACTGAGAGTTGACAAGAATATTCCATTGTTATTAGAATTATTTAATTGTTTGGATGCTTGGTTGTGAAGAAAGTTTGATTTAGTGAGAGTTATTATTGCTTTTGCATGGTTTCTAGCAATTTTAAATTGACTGAGCGATTCAGATGTTTTTTATTTTCCGTAAAAGTTATATGTTAAGGATTTTTGGGTCGTTGCTCTAACACAATTGCTATCAAACCATTTTGGGGAGTCAAATCTTTTAGTGAATTGATGACTGGGTATGAACAATTCTGTATCAGCTTGTATTAATTCATTAATGTAGGACTGGGTAGAATTGATGTCATAATGATAATAATAATAATAATGATAATAATAATAATAATAATAATAATGATAATGATAATAATAATAATAATAATAATAATAATAATAATAATAATATAAATAATAATAATAATTAAAAAAATGGTAATATGAGAAGAGCACCAAGAAGAAGACAGAAAGAAATCATTAGGACAGAAGTTGTGGAAGCAATGAAGAAAGTTAAATCGGGAAAAGCCCCAGGAGTTGATGGAGTGTGTGGTGAAATGCTCAAGCATGGGGGAGAGATACTAGTAGAATGGATGTGGAAGATGTGCAGATTGGCCTGGGAGGAAGGTAGAGTCCCGGAGGATTGGAAGTCAGCTATAATTATTCCCTTGTACAAAGGAAAAGGGAAAAAAGAAGAGTGTGGTAATCATAGGGGCATTTGTCTTGTTAGTATAATAAGAAAAGTGTATGGTAGGGTACTTATTGACAGAGTTAGAGAAAGAACAGAGGAATTAGTTGGAGAAGAACAGGGAGGCTTTAGGAAGGGAAGAGGTTGTGTAGATCAGATATTCATTCTTAGATCTTAGTGGAAAAGTTTCTAGAGAAGGGAAAGAAGTTGTATGCGGCTTTCATGGATTTGGAGAAAGCATATGGCAGGGTGGATAGACAAGGACTGTGGAAAGTGTTAAGAATATATGGAGTAGATGGGAAGTTGTTCAATGCTATGAAGAGTATGTACGATGGTGCGAAGGCTGCAGTGCGTGTGGATGGTGAACTAAGTGAATTTTTCTCTTTGAAAGTTGGGTTGAAACAGGGATGTGTCATGTCTCCATGGTTGTTCAATCTGTACATGGATGGGGTAATAAAAGAGGCACAAGGTAGGGTAGTGGATGTTGGAGTGGCCCTGGTGAGAGAGGATAGTGTTTGGAAACTCCCTGTATTGTTGTTTGCAGATGATACTGTGTTGTTGAGTGAAGACGAAAGAGAGCTGCAAGGCTTGGTGGATGAGTTAGGGAGAGTGTGTAAGAAACGGAATCTAAAGGTGAATGTAGGGAAGAGTAAAGTGATGGTCTTTGAGAGGGGTGAAGTCAGTGAATGTACAGCGGGGTTGGATGGTAAGGAATTGGAAAATGTGAGTACGTTTAAGTTCTTGGGTAGTGTGATGAGTAAGGATGGAGGTTTGGAGGGTGAAGTACTTGAAAGGGTACAGCAGGGAAGGAAGATTGCTGGTTCTTTGAAAGCAGTGATAAGAAACAGGGAAGTGAGCATGGAAGTGAAAAAGTTACTACATGACAGTATTGTGATACCAACTCTAACGTATGGAAGTGAAGCTTGGACGTTGTTGGAAGGACACAAGTCAAGAGTGAGAGCAGTGGAAATGAGTTATTTAAGAAGAGACTGTGGAGTCACATGGAGAGACAGGCTGACGAATGAGGATATAAAGGAGAGTTGTGGTGTGGATTTGAATGTGATTGAAAGCGTTATGAGGAACACACTGAGGTGGTTTGGCCATGTGGAGAGAACGAAGGGTGAAAGACTGGGGAAAGAGTGTATGTGAGTGAGGTGGAGTGGGGAAGAGGGAGGGGGAGGCCGAGGATGAGATGGAGGGATGGGGTAGAGAGGTATATGAGAGAGGGGTGTGTGAGTTGGGAGCAGGGCAGTGAAATGGCGGGGGACAGGGCGACTTGGGGGCGATTTGTTTGTGGTCACCCCAAACGGGATTGAGGCGTCTGGCAATAGATAGATAGATAGAACAACAACAACAACAACAACAACAATAATAATAATAATAATAATAGCAATATTAATCTATCTATCTATCTATCTATCTATCTATATACCAAGGCTGCTTCCCCCAAGGAAAGGGAGGTAGCCGAGACAGGACGACTCACTCTTCATTTACTCATCCATTCAAACACATTCATTCGCATCTTAGCCCCAAAGGGGAGAACGGACAGATCCTCACCGCATCACACCGCACAAGGGTCAACTGCGCAATGCAAGCAGTGACATCCACAGCAGGGCCCGACAGCAGAACTGGTTTACCCCTGCCACATCATAACAGACCCATCCCCTTACCCGCACCTGACCTGACTAGCTGATCAGACCAAAAGCAGGAGAATATCCCCTCAGGGCTGCGTCATCACTTATTCATTCACAATTTCTCTCCATTTATTTCTGTCACGCACAGCCACTCTTCCTTGCTCAACAGACATCCCTCTCGCATCCAGCGCTCTCTTCACACTGTCCATCCATCCTATTCGTGGTCTTCCTCTCAGTCTTACACCTCTCACATCAGATCTAGTTATCTTTTTCACCAATCGCTCATTATCCATTCTCTCCATATGCCCAAACCATTGCAACACCCTCTGCTCAACTCTACCAGCCATCTCCCGAACAACTCCAGTTCTCCTTCGCACTTCATCATTTCGCACTCGATCCATACGCGTCACTCCACACATACTCCTCAGACATCTCATCTCCATTACATTCAAACTTTTCCTCTCTGCTACACCCATATTCCATGTTTCAGCCCCATATAACGCAGTCGGTACCACAACACCCTCATACAGCCTTCTCTTTACATCCATTCTAAGCGAACGACATTTAAACACTTTTTTCATTCCTCCCAGCACCTTTCCTACTTCATTAATTCTAAACTTCACTTCTGCATCTATTCTTCCATCCACAGCAACATGTGACCCTAGATATTTAAAACAATCTACCTCCTCAAGCAACTCACCATTCAAAACTATATTCATCCCCCTACCATCTATCAACCTCGTACACTTCATCACTTTACTCTTATTCTCATTTACTTTCAATTTCCTCCTTTCACACACCCTTCCAAACTCCTCTACCAACCGTCTCAATTTCTCCTCTGAATCAGTCACCAATGCAGTATCATCTGCAAACAGCAGTTGCTTCAGATTCCACTCTCCTCCATCAACATTTACCAGACTCAGACCACCTAAAACTCTTGCATTCACCTCCCTTACAACACCATCCATGTAAATATTAAACAACCAAGGCGACATCACACATCCCTGTCGCAGCCCCACTCTCACGGGAAACCAATCACTCACAGCATTTCCCACTCTTACACACGCTCTACTATTTACATAAAAACTTTTCACCCCTTTTAGTAACCTACCATCAAGTCCATACAATCTTAAAACAGTCCACAAAGCCTCCCTATCAATTCTATCATACGCTTTCTCTAAATCCATAAATGCCCAAAACACATCCTTGCCTTTCGCTAAATACTTTTCACACACTTGTCTCACAGCAAACACCTGATCAACGCATCCCCTCCCTCTCCTAAAGCCACACTGCTCATCACTAATCACTCCCTCTGTACCCTCTCTAACTCTCATAATTAACACTCTACCATACACTTTACCTACAACACTCAACAGACTTATACCCCTAAAGCTAGTACATTCATACTTATCACCCTTGCCTTTATACAACGGGACCACACAAGCACTTGCCCAGTCAATTGGCACCATACCTTTCTCAAAGCACACATTCAATAATCTTACTAACCAGTCAACAATAGTCACTCCACCACCCTTCAGGCATTCCACAGCACACCCATCCATACCTGCAGCTTTCCCTGTTTTCATCTCCTTTACTGCCTTCTCCACTTCCTCCTTCGTGATCAAAGAATCATTCAACTCTCCCAACACATTTATTCCTTGCACCCTTCTATCTGCCACAATCTCAGCCACGTTTTCCTCCTCTACATTTAACAATCTTTCAAAATACTCTGCCCATCTCTTCCTTACTGCATCCATCTCAATTAACATCCTTCCATCCTCTGCTTTTACTCGTTCTTCCTTCCCAGACTCTCCCTTTCGCACCCTTTTCACCTCCTTCCAAAACATTTTCTTATTCTGTTGAAAATTCTCTGTCAGCCGCCTACCCCACCTCTCATCTGCTGCCACTTTAGCATCACGCACAGCCCTTCTCGCTCTATTCCTCTTTTCCTTATACCTTTCATATGACATCTCATCCTTCCTCTGCAGCCACACTTCATATGCACGTCTCTTCTCAGCCACAGCCATACTTACTTCCTCGCACCACCATTCACTTCCTTTTCTTACACCACCACCCACACGTCTCACACCACACACCTCTTCTGCATGCTCCACCACAGCACTCTTAAACAACTGCCATTCCTCCTCCACACTGCCATTTTCCCGATCTTTCACTGCGTTCCACTCATCTTTCAATTTCTCCTGATACTCTATCTTTTTCTCTCTTTTATCCAACTCACTCACTTTCAAAACCTCCCTGCCACACCTAACCCTCCTAGCTCTCACCCATCTCTTACCTACTCTTAACTTTCCCTCCACCAGGTAGTGGTCAGACATACCTCCACCCCCCCCCTCTCAGAACTCTCACATCCAACAATCTTCCTATTACATTCCTAGACACAACCACATAGTCCATCAAGGCTCTATCAACAACCCTTCCACCCTCCTGTCTCACCCATGTATACTTATAAATATCTTTCTTCTCAAACAGCGTATTCCCAATCACCATCTCTCGCTCAACACACATCGCTATCATTCGTTCCCCATTTTCATTTCTTCCAGGCACACCATGCATACCAACTACGCCTTGAACTGCTACATTTCCCACTCTAGCATTCAGATCTCCCATCATTACCACATTCACATTCGCTCCAAAACTCTGCAGACACTCATCAACATCATTCCAGAAAGACTCCCTCTCTTGTTCATCCCTTTCACTACCAGGCCCATATGCACTCACAAACACCCACAACTCACGTTCAAATTTCGCTTTCACCCACATCAGTCTCGATGACACCTCCTTCCATTCAATCACACACTGCTGCACTTCCGGACTCACTAACAAGGCCACACCTTCTCTTGCCCTTCCTCTATCAACACCTGACAATCTTCCATTCACACTTCCAAACATATATTCCCCCTTCCCTTTCATCTTCGTTTCACTCAAAGCTAACACATCCAACTTTCTTCTCACAAACATTCTCCCAATCTCCTCCCTTTTAGCCTCAATTGTACTACATCCACGCACATTCATAGACCCAATCTTCAGGGTACGGGGATAACTCCATCCCCCGTCCCTTGTTATTATTATTATTTAATAATAATAATAATAACAACAACAACAACAGAAATGTTAATAATAACAACTAGAGCAGCATTCAGAGGACGCATGCCTCCGGCAATGCCGGATCCGGATCTGCCCTCAAATTTAATCGATCCTTTCTTAGCCCACAGTCCACCCTTCCACAAAATTTCATTGAAATTCATTGAGGACTTTTGGAGATACTGTGCGATAGGATCCGAATCCGGATCCTCCTTTAAATTTAAAGAATTCTTTCTTGGCGTATGACCCACCCTTCTACAGAATTTTATTGAAATTCATTTGATAACTTTTGGAGATATTATTCTGTACGATCCGGATCCGAATCCAGATCTGCCCCAAAATTTAGTAAATTATTTTTTGGCTGATGGCCCACCCTTCCACAATATTTCACTGAAATTCATTGAGAATTTTTGGAGATATTTTGTGAACAAACAAACGAATGATTCCGGATCACAACCAAAATCTAATCGACTATCCATTGAGCCATACTTACCCCTCCAAAAAATTTAATGGAAATCCGTTCATAACTTTTTTAGTAATCCTGATACAAGACAGACAGACATACAGACAGACAGACAGACAGACAAACAAGCAAACCAACGTGGGGTAAAATATATACCTCGCGGAGGAGGTCATTAATAAAATAATAATGATGATGATAGTGGTCGATTTTTTTGTTTCCCCAAAGCGCCAGTTCTTCGAGGGAATTCACTAGGACTAAAAACTTCGAAATAACATTACCACCAGTAACTCAATAGTAGTACTACACCAAACCCGAGATTCATTCCTCGTGAAAGGAGGAGTGTTAACATTAAGTGGAACATTATTCAGAAATAACAATCTAATATACTGTCAGAGGAGACTGCCTTTCCAAATTTTGGCGAATACATAGCGAACTAGAAAGCACCCAGAGAGTGCATACCTTCCTCAACATCAATAAGCTTTAAAATTTATTGTGATAAGTCTTTTTTCCTACCAGATCTATACTTCTTTGGTGTCACAGCGTCAGTCAGTTAATTCTTTAATTCTGCGATGATGCTTTGCCACGTTACAGGATCTGAGAAAGCGCAGACCTACGTCGACGCTAAATAATAATAATAATAATAATAATAATAATAATAATAATTTGTTCCTACGTACGGATCCGGATCCATCTCAAAATCTAATATTGTAATCTCTTCAATGACCCACTGTCCACCTATCCACCAAACTTCACTTAAATCCGATAACAACTTTTTGAATTCACTTGTCCACAACCAGACCAACAGACAGACAGATAGACACGGGTGAGTACATAACCTCCTCTAATGAACTGGCGGAGGGAAGGATTAGGCCATCCAAAGAAATCTGTTCTCTTAAAATTAGCTGTGTTTCTCTAGTTATTAAAATTCTTCAGGTAACTCAGGGAACATATTAGATTTCCCGCAAAAACATTTGCCGTAATATGTCACCACATTTTAGTCGAAAAGTTATGACGTTCCTGCTTAATATTCTGAAAAACTTTGTTGATTTCTCATCTTTAGGATTCAAAAGTCATTGCAGCTTTCTCTTTATGTATAATTATGGGGTCGATCAGCATTTATGTCAAAAACTTTACGTAGGTCCGATTAAGAGTCATATTCCAAGATGTATCTTACGCTTCGTGGCGCCTTCCTCTTAGCGATTTCTTATGCCCTCTACACCTTGATGTTCTATGTTATTCATCCATATTTAGTACGGGCATGCTGTGCATCAGTAACATACTAAAGAATACTTAGATGTAATATGCAAAATAAATCTCTGAGGAAGAGGTGCTACGAAGCCTCCTATTCCATCTAAAACACAGCCCCAGTCATACTACATTCTCAGACCTGGAACGATACTTCTTCACCTCAACCCAGGAGGAGCTCTTCAAGAGCGGTGGTGAATCGCTAGCGCTGCTGCGGATGGCCTACTACCCCACTGTTCCCGCCACCATTCCGCCCAACACCATCCGATGTGGTGCTCACACCGACTACGGCACCATCACACTGCTCTTTCAGGATGATATGGGAGGACTCCAGGTCAGCTTAAATTGGGTTAGCTGAGATGAGGTCATGGGAGGTCAGGATAAGAGTGCTTTAACTTAGGATAAGTAGCGTTAAGTGAGATTAAGATGGACTGCAACACCTAGGAAGACTCCATGTTTGCTTGGGTTAGGTTAGATGAGGTAAGGTCGTCATAGATTAGGATATATTAGCTTAGGATTGTGGATTAGGTAAGATTAGGATCATTTGCAACGCTTAGGAAGACTCCACGTATGACTGGATTAGGTTAGATGAGATGAGTTCATGGGTCGTTAGGATAAATTAACTTAGGAGAGGATAAATCACAGTTAGATGCATTATGTGACCACCACAAGGACGTCATAGGAAAACACCAGGTTTGTTTGGGTTTGGTCAGATGATGTCATGTTATGCTTTGTTAAGTTTGGTTTGATTAAGTGGGATTAAATAAGGTTGAATTGGATAAAATCATTGCAGATGCTGTTAGATTAGCTTCGGTTAGGTAAAGTTTTAGTAGATGAAGTTAGGTTGTTTTAATGTAGCTTAGTTTAGGTTACATGAGACATACTATTTTAAGCTTTATATTAATGAAAAATATTTCAAGGTCGGTTAGGTTATCTTTGACATGATTTACAAATGATTTTGTTAGTCGGTTCAGGGAGAATTAACGTCGGTTAAGTCGGATAAGATTATGGATATTTTCGGGTGGAAATTGTTTAGTTGCACTGAATAAGTCAAGTTCGGTTTAGTTAGGTCAGATCTGACGACGTTATTGACTATTTAATGTGGAATTTCTAGTTCCCACTGAATAGGTAGCTTAGGAGGGTAAGGAAGGAAGGGGAGGGTGGAAGGTTGAAGGGCATGGAGGAAGAGAATGAAGAGAAAAAAGAAACGTGGGAGAAATGGGAAAGAAAAAGAAAAGAGAGAGAAAAAAAGAATGAACTAGTAGGAGACTCAGAGCTACGTAAAGCAAGATCAGGAATGAGCTGTTGTCAGAGAGGGGACATGGAAGTCACATATCACCAAAAATGCAAACTGCGGTTCTATTTTTTTTCTTTATTTAAGCATAACTATCTCTGGTCCATTTACTAATTACAGTAGATAAATATAATGAAAGAAAAGCATTCGGGACCCGAATGCTAATCACCTTGCAGATTTTGCTGTTGGCCAAGTCCAAGATTTTGGCTATATCTTGAAGCCCTGAAAGATACATGTTGATAGCTCAAGCCGTTCATGAGATATAATGGTGCTAAAGGAGGGCGTTAAAAACAAGTTGACCTTTGGCAGCCATTTTGCTGACCTTGACATTGACCCAGAGTGCCCATTTTCGGACTCGCCCAAAATTTTGGCCATATCTTTGTACCCTGAAGGTTTCATGTTGATAGGTCAAGCCGTTCATGATATATAATGTGAACAGACACACACACACACACACACACACACACACACACACACACACACACACACACAGGCGGGCAAAAACATTATCGCTCCACCTTGTAAAGGTGGGCGATAATTTTAGATGGATAATGTATTTAGGTGCGTGACGTGGAAGGGCGATGGGTGGACGCCACGCCCATCCCGGGGACCATCGTAGTCAACGCTGGGAACCTTCTTCAGTTCTGGACAAGTGGAAAATATGTAGCCACGGTAGGCTGGAAGTTTGAATAGTTTTTCTGTTGTTATTATGAAATGATGGTTTTGAATAACCCCCTCCCCACCTCTCTCTCTCTCTCTCTCTCTCACTCTCTCTCTCTCTCTCTCTCTCTCTCTCTCTCTCTCTCTCTCTCCCCTTCTCTATTCCAGCGAACGCCAGACGACTGTATTCAACTTAGAGTGAGTCATAGGAACCAGAGTGGAATAAAGTTATCTGGTTCCGAGAAACATTGATTTATTTACTTTTATATTTGTCACACTTCAGGGCAGTCGGGAAATACGATCAACGGTGCAGGGTTCTGTTAATCTCTTCATGTATACATTTTATTTATGTTAGTTAGCTCCAAGATAAATTGACTGGGTTATTGTATTCCCTACTGCATTTTACAGGTGCCACGTTAGACATGATTCTGGAGGACTGGCTTACCTTGGGCATTATTTATTTCATTCGTATATTTATTTATTTCTCACCACTAGAAAAAATGAAATAAATATGGCGACAAAAGGTCGACTATAATTTCACTACATCTACTTCACAACTAAGGTATGTTCGTCACTTTCCTTCTGTGACGCATTATCGAAAAAGGAATCATCTTTGTGCAGAGAAACCATACCAAGCCTCTCTCAGCTTAGGAATATTAGGCAGCTGAGGACATGAGTAGAAGTGGTCGAATATTAAGGGAACTTACTTTACTGATTGCACATGCTTATTAATCGTCGCTGTCTTGTATATCATGATCATCATCATCATCATCATCATCACCATTCGTCATCCGTCATCCGTTCTCACACTCACTCCACACACTCTTTCCTTCCTTAATTCACAAACTTTCTTTACTTTTTCTATCAAACATTTTTTTTTTTTTTTACATACGGTACTCGATCCATTCTCACACATTCCTCTCTCACACGCTCACTTTTCCTGCTTTCTCTCAACCTCTCCCCCCCCCTTTTTTTCAATCATTTTAAAATTTCTCATACATCCACATTTTCCACACATGTTTTCACACACACATACACTATTTCTCGCTCTCACATATATCACAAACTCTCTCCTCACACTCACTCTACATTCGCTGTGCGTCTCACACTCACATTCTCACACCATTTTTCACACACTTTATCGCTCACTCTCACTCATTTTTCACACTTTATTCTGTACACACACACACACACACACACACACACACACACACACACACACACACACACACACACACACACACACACACACACACACACACACACACACACACACACACACACACACACACACACACACACACACATAATAATAATAATAATAATAATAATAATGATGACTATGATGTTCCCAGGAGCACCGCGTGATAATCCCGGAGGAGGAGGTGAGGCGTCAGTCCCCCCGCCAGTCGATTGCTTTCTTCGTGCAACCGAACGCAGAGACCCTGGTTCGCCCCCTTGACGGCTCCAACACCTACCAGCCCATCACAGCCAAGCAGCACCTCCTTAATAGAATCAGGATGATTTACACCTAAAGAGAGAGAGAGAGAGAGAGAGAGAGAGAGAGAGAGAGAGAGAGAGAGAGAGAGGGAGGGAGGGAGGGAGGGAGGTGGTTAAAAATGTGCTACTATGGACATTTCCTTGCCTAGAGAGAAGAAAAAAGAATAATTGATAAAAATAATAATAATCCATCCATCATCCAATCCTTCATTGCCCCATGAGGAGCGTAGGAGCCCGGGGCTATGCAAGTTGGTCTTGACATTTAAGATAAGAGTGACCAGCCTCACTCAACCCTGAATGGCCTTACATGAGCAATAAACCCCAACCACTCCTTGGATATAAACTTTCACCGGCTCAATCCGATTGGAGAGCCGTAATTAACCACTAAGCTACCAGGCGCCAAAATTTGGTTATATGGTTGCCACCCAGCGTAGTAAATGGTTTCCTGGTGTACAGGAAACCATTTGGCTTGTCATTCAGTGTAGTCACCCACAGGCAGAAGTAAGAGGAAAGAATGAAGGAAAGGAAGACAGAAGAGGGAGTGTAAAGTCACTCGTAGGCAGAAGGACGAGGAAAGACTGAGGGCAAGAAAGACAGAAGAGGATGGAAGGAAAGAAGGGTGGAGGAGAGGAAAGGGCAGACACCCAATAGCAACACTACATCACCTATCACTAAATAATAATATTAATAATAATAATGAGAGAGAGAGAGAGAGAGAGAGAGAGAGAGAGAGAGAGAGAGAGTAGTACTGTGGACTTATCTACAGAGAAAATAATAATAATAATGATAATAATAAATAGGAATAATATTAATGATTAGTAAGAAAGAGTAAGAAGAGACTGAATGAGGAATTTGGAAGGAATTTGAGTGTAAAGTGGAGGGACTGTAAGAAAATGTTTTGGAATTGATGGAGTGTGTGGTGAAATGCTGAAACATGGGGGAGAGATAGTAGTAGAATGGATGTGGTAGATGTGCAGATTGGCCTGCGAGGAAGGTAGAGTCCCGGAAAATTGGAAGTCAGGTATAATTATTCCCTTGTACAAAGGAAAAAGGGGAAAAGAAGTGTGTGGTAATCATAGGGGCATTTGTCTTCTTAGTATAATAGGAAAAGTGTATGGTAGGATACTTATTGACAGAGTTAGAGAAAGAACTGAGAAATTAGTTGGAGAAGAACAGGGAGGCTTTAGGAAGGGAAGAGGTTGTGTAGATCAGATATTCATTCTTAGATCTTTAGTGGAAAAGTTTCTAAAGAAGGGAAAGAGTTGTATGCGGCTTTCATGGATTTGGAGAAAGCATATGGCAGGGTGGACAGACAAGGATTGTGGAAAGTGTTAAGAATATATGGAGTAGATGGGAAGTTGTTGAATGCTGTGAAGAGTATGTACGATGGTGCTAAGGCTGCAGTGAGTGTGGATGGTGAACTAAGTGAATTTTTCTCTTTGAAAGTTGGGTTGAAACAGGGATGTGTCATGTCTCCATGGTTGTTTAATCTGTACATGGATGGGGTAATAAAACAGGTACAAGGTAGGGTGGTGGATGTTGGAGTGGCCCTGGTGAGAGAGGATAGTGTTTGGAAACTCTCTGTATTGTTGTTTGCAGATGATACTGTGTTGTTGAGTGAAGACGAAGGAGAGCTGCAAGGCTTGGTGGATGAGTTACGGAGAGTGTGTAAGAAACGGAATCTAAAGGTGAATGTAGGGAAGAGTAAAGTGATGGTCTTTGAGAGGGTGAAGTCAGTGAATGTACAGCGACGTTGGATGGTGAGGAATTGGAAAATGTGAGTACGTTTAAGTACTTGGGTAGTGTGATGAGTAAGGATGGAGGTTCGGAGGGTGAAGTGCTTGAAAGGGTACAGCAGGTAAGAAAGGTTGTTGGTTCATTGAAAGCAGTGATACGAAACAGGGAATTGAGCATGGAAGTAAAAAAGTTACTACATGACAGTATTGTGATACCAACTCTAACGTATGGAAGTGAAGCTTCGACGTTGTTGGAAGGACACAAGTCAAAAGTGAAAGCAGTGGAAATGAGTTATTTAAAAGTAGCCTGTGGAGTCATATGAAGAGACAGGCTGACGAATGAGGATATAAAGGAGCGTTGTGGTGTGCATGTGGATGTGATAGGAAGCGTTATGTGGAACACACTGAGATGGTTTGGCCATGTGGAGAGAATGGAATGTGAAAGACTGACGAAGAGAGTGTATGTGAGTGAGGTGGAGGGGGGAAGAGGGAGGAGGAGGAGGCCGAGGATGACATGGAGGGATGGGGTGGAGAGGTATATGAGAGAGCGGGGAGTGAGTTGGGAGCAGGGCAGTGAAATGGCGGGGGACAGGGCGACATGGAGGTGATTTGTTTGTGACCACTCCAAACGGGATTAAGGCGTCTGGCAATAGATAGATAGATAGATAATATAATGATAATACTGTATTGGTATTGTTTACTAGTTTAACTATTATACAGGACATCAGTTAACTTCTAATTAACATTCAGTCTGAATAGTTTTCAGTGTATTTCTATATAATCCATTCACTCCTATTGATATATTTTGTTTTATTTTTGGGTTTGTTTGGGATGTGTCTCAGGTACGCATCAGGTGTGTCTCAGGTACTAATCAGGTGTGTCTGAGGTACGCATCAGGTGTGTCTCAGGTACGCATCAGGTGTGTCTGAGGTAAGCATCGGGTGTGTCTGAGGTAAGCATCGGGTGTGTCTGAGGTACGTATCAGGTGTGTCTGAGGTAAGCATCGGCTGTGTCTGAGGTACGCATCAGGTGTGACCGAGGTAAGCATCAGGTGTGTCTGAGGTACGCATCAGGTGTGTCCGAGGTAAGCCTCAGGTGTGTCTGAGGTACGCGTCAGGTGTGTCTGAGGTAAGCATCGGGTGTGTCTGAAGTACACATCAGGTGTGTCTGAGGTATATGTCCAGATACAAAGGGCATTTTCTGGGGTGTGTTTTTTGGTGGTAGATAAGTTTGGGTTGTGTACGACCATCAAAGTTGTTCTTTATCTTGCTTATTATATTCTTTATATCACCAGGTCGTTTTATTTAACATTGGAGATATTTTTTCGAACTGCAGGTGTTAGATACAACTTTCGTTTACTCGTTTACTCACAGTCCTTCCCTACGTTGGATGAAATTGTCAGGAAGTAACAAGAATAAACAAAAAAAGTATTCAGTGGGTCAATTTCTTTATGCAACCAATTATATTTACGTGGAAAAGCAATAAATAAATAAATAAAAGAGCTGAAATCGTCACCCCCAGATGACATGGCAGGAAGGCCTTCTCTGATGGGGTGGTTTGGTTCAAGTTTTGGGAAATTCTTAGAACACTTCCCACACCTCACTTCCCGAACCATACCTGGTAAGGAGGGAGGAGGGGAGGCAAGGCGAGAGAGGATGAGGAAGTGGGAGGCGAGAATGCTTTAGTTCCCCGTGACACAACAAAAAATAGATCATGATGTAACAGTTTCAAGTCACAGGACCGTATTCTACATGGCATAAGAGACCACTTAGCCTTAGTGTTTTATTGTGCATATTACTCCCTGTTGTTTTCTCATATGTTATTTATGTGTCTATTATCGAGTTAGTTTGCCTTAGTAATGTACAGTCAGGGACAAAAGTTCGTCTAATATTTCACCTCCTCTACATACACCTTTCCTCTTTTAGGTAATAATCTTAAGCTGAGAGATATTTGTTATGAATCTGTCCGTGGATGACTCTTTATGATATGAGGCATCAGGGAGCTCTAAATGTTGAGTAGACGCAGTGGAATGGGTATACTATATAAAATAAATAGCTAAAGAGGAGGTACTACGAAATAATGTTTCCGTTTACTCTTTAAAGCAACAACATGCTCTTGGTGTTTGCTACCAGGAAACAATAACTGATGGACTGTGTGTGAGTGTGGGATCATGGTTGTTTTGGTGGAGGTACTCTTTGTAGCTAATGGCTTTTGTATGTTTTGCACTCCATGCTGTGCCTTGCAATGGGAATAATCTAACAGGCATCAGGCGAAGCTGGAGTTTTGTTAACCCCTAATAACGCAGACAACAGCCACAGATGCCACTTACAATATGCTTTATCCTAACCCTTCATATGTAATTTCAAGATAACAGAACTGTAATTAGTTCACATGTGTGGCTGTATCACAGACATGTGCGTATAACACTCAAATTGCAAGATGCCGGAATGGTATTTTGGGTTGAATTAAACCTTCCAGAAAAGAGGGACGCCACACCTTTGGGTATTTTATACTTGCTACTTCCAGCCGATTTTATTCAGTTTAAGAACACCCCTACCTTCCCAAGGAAAAAAAGACTTGCGGAATTCTGGGAGATTACAGCCGCAGTCAGAAAAGTTCCGGCCAAGCTAAATAACGAGTTCTTCTCCGACTTTAACCAAATTTGGTTGAACGTTTGACAGACAAAGACCAATCATAATAGGTTTGAGGGCAATAGGCCAAACGTCAAGGTTACAAGTATAGTTTAATCATGCGTTGTGATCTGAATCTCTAAATTGCCATAGCAACCTCTCGTCAGGCCATGGGTTAAAGGACTCACCGATTCTCTGCATGATTCATCTCTGGCAACAAAGTCTGAAGACATGGCATACTTACAAAAGTCTGCACTACTAGAAAATAGTATGCTGAAATACCGACTTTGTGTTTAGAGAAAAGAAAGCTGTATGTATTCTACACAAGAGGGCATCAATGCATCAGCAAACCGGACTAGGGAAGAAAACTCTAACATTGTTCGATTATCAAGTTCAACAGAAAAAAGCTACAAAAGAATACAGTAGCCAGCAATGTGAGAGAGGCCTTCACAGAGTACTTCTGGTCTGATGAAGGGTCAATATCCTAGCAAAATTACGTAACATTAGCCTAATCATCCCAGTCCTGTACGTATGTAGAATTTTTTTTTAATTATCATTCTCTCTCTCTCTCTCTCTCTCTCTCTCTCTCTCTCTCTCTCTCTCTCTCTCTCAGTGGCACTGTCCTCCATGATATCGCTGGCAAATTTTAGCAGCATTACGTCCTACATACCTATACAACGGTGGTCACAGAAAAACCCGCTCAGGCTTCTCAGGTGAAAATAATTACCGGTACGTTTCTTCTCCAATCTTTCTTACGAAGTACCATAGAACTGATCTGGAATTAAAGAAGCAGGATTACTTAGGGAGAAATAAATACAAGGTGTCTCGCGAGTCACGAACCATAGGGAAAACTGATGATTAGAGTATTTGTTCGAAGTGCTGACCGTCGTGCCTCATACAAATATTCAAAAGGGTGACCCATTCATCGAGGACACGAAAGATGTCTGGGGTTATTTCTCAGCATGCAGCTGTGATTCCTGATTCCAGGTAAGGCAGTGACGTTGTATATGTTGAGAAGATAATGTGCTGCCTCATCTGAAATCAAGAATCACAGCTGCATGCAGATTAATAACCCGACATCTTACAACATGTCCTGGATGAGTGGGTCACCTGTTTGAATATTTGTATGAGGACGTTGGAGGTGTTTAAGAAGAGTATTGTCAGCCATGAAGAAATAGCCAGAGTGGAGGAAATATTTTTAATGAAGTTATATAATGCCAATCCATCATGTACAACACTTGATAAGCTGAGATTTGTCCAGTACAAGCAGACGTTGAGCAAGGCATTCAGCAGCTTCCAACTTCAGAGCCTACCTCCTACATCCTCAGCTGCAAAGTATCACTCATAACGAGCCTACTTTGCAGTTCAGAAGTGGTTGGGCAATGTTGAAGATCTAAATCCTACTGACTGGGGTTGGGAGCTTCAAGGTGGAATGCTCAATCCCATTTTGACTGACAGACCAGTAGCAACAGAGCATGTTCTTCTCACTGTGTTATGTGGGTGTAAACAAATGTGTGTTAAGAGATGTAAATGTCGGAAAGCAGGACTTAACTGTACACCGATGTGTTCCTCGTGTATTGGCCAATCTTGTGCTAATCCATGCCCACCTGATGTAGAAGATAGTACGTCCCCATGCTATAATTGTGACCATTACTAGATATGATGCTAAATAAATATTTTATTTAAAAACACGGTAGTTCAATAACTGCTGCTGGCAAAAGTTAATGCTGGTTGTTGGCTTTAAATGTGTTGACTTTACCACTTTGTTTAAAACAGTACATTGCCTTCATATCTTGAATATCATTACCTTCATCATACATTGAACATACATCAGTAAATCATTGAAATAATGGTAAAATGGTTTTCTTATACTCAAAAACCTTTAAAAAAGAGTATTACATGACCATCTGTGACTTCTGGTCTCAAAGTTATATAAGAGTCCCATGCCGTTGGCGGCCATCATGGATTTTCGTCTCACACGGCTAGCTCATGTGAAATGTTTAGAATGTTTGTGGATTTCAACTTGGCATGCTTCCAAGTAGCTTTCCTGAAAAAATCAGCTATCTCGAATTTTTTTTCAGGTTCCCTTCCATGATCCTGGCCTATTATGTTGATGGTATGATTATAGAAGGTGGTGAGGTATAACTGAAGTATTAAAAACAGAAGAGTGCATGATAACAATCATATTCGATAACTCTTCCTCTCATATTAAATTCATACTGAAAAATTAGCTAAGAAAAAAGTTGGTAAATGGAATTTTCCCTCGTCTCATCCCTTTAGCGGCTCCCCTCGCCTCTGTCTATAACACGACGCGGAGCAGTCCTGGGCAGGGATCCTTTTCGCACTCATACTCCCCGTGGATCTGTAGGTTATTTTGACCCCCTAAAGAGGTTAGTACTCACACGCATATTCCTCATGGACACATTAAATGTAGCCTGAAGTAGTCTTAGCATAAACTGAGAAGTGATTAAGAGAAAAGAAGTGAACGGCCTGCTGGAAAAAGCCTTTATTCACTGTCGTGGCAGTGTTTTAGTACAGAATCATTCCTGTATGCCAGTTTAAAACTAGTGATTACATTCCAAGTAGTAACTAAATATAAGTTAATTAATGGCTCATAGTGGTAAATTAATAAAAGTTAGAATCTTTACTTTTTCCGGGTCGTTGGAAGCAACTGGAAGTTTAAGGGTAAACTTACCTAATCTAAGTATAACTCTAGCTCATAAAAATTTTATTTCCTACTACTTTTTCAAACAAATATCATAATATGTACTCTGCCAATTCTGTAACTTGTACTTACTCATTAGTGTGAACTTAGGATCACATATAGTATTATGTTTCTAGTGTAAATCAAATAAATTCCAAGGCACAGGTGCTGGGAGAAGATATACCTAGGTAAGGTGCTACCATGATCTCGGTAGAAAGGCCCTAGCAGATGTTTCGGTGGAGACACCGTGCCTGATAGTCACCTCGCCACACCTACCTCTGAGCCCTACCTCAAGCGCCCCACTTACCCGTGTCTTGAGTATTAGTATTTTTTAGTAGTGGTGGTCCTAAGTAGGCAGGATAATGTGTGTACTTTATTAAATTATAACCTAGACTTTAATAAGATATAATTTAAGGTAATTAGCCGTTATATTACCCTTTTTTTCTTATGCATGCAATAACTGGAGTTAAGGGGACGGGTTGTGCTTTGACTTTATATTCAGGTGGCAGTTAGCATGAAAGGGAAAACGGTCCGTCGTAAACACCCACCCCCGTTACATTACATAGTCTCGATCTTGCCCTATAATCATCTATGATACGCCCCGCTGTAGTCGCTTTATATCCAGGAGAAAACTGACTAAGTCCACCAGTCTGATCGACGTGATAAAGAGAGTGGTAGAGTTTACTGGTTAAGTTACGATGCGGAGGTTGAGAGGGGAGGCTGTGTGACCACCAATGTTCTTCGTTCATTATGGGAAGGGGAGAGAAGGGGAGGACGATGGGGAGGGAGGGAGATGTTGGGGAAGGGGAAGGGAGAGAGAGAGGGAGAGGGGGACAGGTACGGGAAGGATGGGTAGAAGGGTAGAATGTGTAAAATGTTTCGTATGGAGCACAGCTAATCCTTATTAGTCTGCCCACACTCTCAGAGCTGTGTGCATGTGTTTGTATACCTTTCTCTTCCCTCGGGTATGTCCCTCAGTATGCCATCACACCTACCACGATCACCACAACTCTCCCTGTTCCCATACCTACCACAACCACCACTACCACCACAACTATCCCTATTACCTCACCTACCACAACCACCATAACTATCCATGTTACCGCACCTACCACAACAACGACTGCCACCAGAATTGTCCTTATTACCACACCTACCACGCCACCATTGCCACCATAACGATCTCTGTTTCTACACCTACCACAACCACGACAACTTTTACTACAACTACCATTACCACCACAACAGTTACAATTACCACAACCACCGTCAAGTCACTTTTACCATTACTACCACAATTACCGCTATGACCACAACCACCATTTCCACCACAAACATCACCATTACCACAACTATTCCCTTTACTGCAACCACCACTTTTATCATCACCTCCGTTATCACAACTATCACTACTGCTATAACTGCCACAACCACCACTACCACCACAACCATTAATTATCACCACAACCTCAACTGCACCCAACCAAAACCATCACTACACCACAAGCATCCCCACAACTACCACTATCGCCACAAATACCACCATCACCGTATAAAACCATATATTTATCTCGAAGTTTGACATACCCTGTAACTAAGTCTTCTACCTCTCCTTGCCTTTCTTCTTGTGTCGATCTATCGTTTTCTTTCTCTCTAACCTCAGTGCGGCCCCAGTCATGTCCAGCAAGAAGCCAGACATCCCCACCATCCCAATCGTCGACCTCGGCCAGTTAGGTGAGTAACTGAACACTGATTCTAAGTTAGGTGTTATGGGTTACTTATCACTTACTGTAATTTACTAAACACTGTTTGGAAGTTAGACGTTGTTTGGGACAGAAGCCCGTAAAAAAATTATGCTATCGGATCCGACCAATGACGGCTTCATCTCTTGATTTTGAAATGTAGTTTTTCTTCACATTTATATAATTATTGCATTCACCCTTGTCATAGCAGCACAGTGTTCAGTATACTATGTGCCAAAGCCATGTTCTGTTATATGGACAGGCTGAAAAGTTGTAAACAATTTTATGAATTTAATTAATATCCTCTCCCTCCGTCATACATGAATCATCAACGTACAATCATAACATCTCATGCTTACCAAATATATTCATTGCTCCTTCGTTTGCATGATACTGACCAACACAAAGTCCTGAAATTGGGGATCTTTGAACCAAAAATTGTTGAACTATAGGATGGGAACCATTGCGTGAGACGAAACTCTGATATAAAAGAAAAAGAATGAAACATTAAGAATGAGTAAAAATGTCTGTGAAGAGAGGTAGATTAAGACATACGTAAATACATATACACATACATACATATAGGCATTAAAATGTCATGTAATAATTATAGACATGTAGAATCACAGTCATTAGTATACAGGGTGTTCAGTAAATATGTAGCAAAAATCAGGGGGGATGTTCCGGAGACGATACTGAATGCAAATTCCTAAATGACCATTTTGCGAAATCTCAATAGTTTGGGAGTTACAGCACTCCACAGATCGGCTCTGGATGTGTTGGAGTCAGGGGACTGTAAATGAGACGCCCATCTTTTACAATGAGATTTAATAACAATATTATACAATATGCTAGACACTGGTACGTCATTGATATTTACAGCAAATGTTCACAACTCCGGCTTCCTTGCTCAGTGCATGCTGCAGCCCGTTGCAGAAGTGGCTCACGGCTTTATATTGGTAGCAACGATTTTCCACATCATCCACATGATCGATTCTGATTTTCACCTATCTACCTGGCTACTTACAGTACATACCTCCCTATCTATCCTATTACATACATACATACATACCCGGAGTAAAAGACGAAAAATAACTTTAAAAAACGAAAAACAATTAAAGCGTTCAAGAAGTCTTAATCAGCAAGTCAAGATACGATCAGTTAAGCCCCGCCGTTCAAATCCGGACGAAGAGAAGGGGAAGAGGTAGATGGGCACAATCCCCGGGGCCCGGCCCGAAGGGGTGGCCCGAGACCTCCAAGATGGTGTTAAGTGGAAAGAAAATATAACATGTATCATGTATTACGTGAATGGAGTGCAATTTGCATATATAATGTACTGCATGAATACATGAAATCATAGGAAACTTTAATGTATTCATTTGTTTCTTTCCATTACACAATAGCATTTCTTATTTTTCTTTACATAATATAGCCTACATGTACTATAATTTCCTTGTAGTTATTATCGCTGTTTTGTAGAGAGTTAGGAGAAGGTGCTATGGCACAGCAGAATTCTTTGGGCAGGACATCAATGTGCCATTACACACTGGTAAGGGAGCACTTTAACCATGAGATAGACATAAAGTACAGTACTCGTATATTCAGCACAATTTTCAGGGGAAGGGGGGCCCACTGTCGATAATCTTGCCAAGGGTCTGGTGATGGCTGTCGGCGGCCCTGCCCTCAAACGATGGTCGGACAATAGCTTTTCTAGATGTGGGATCACTTCTAAGTGGAGCGGCTCTGTGCACCTGTCTCTCACTAACGATCCCCGGACATGAGGTGCTTCGCTTCCATAGTTTTTCGCGACTTCATTCTCATTGTTTAACCATGTGCTTATTAATTACATTCTCAAAAACTTTATCAAGAGAAGATGTGATAGCTATTGGTCTGTAATCAGAGGGATCAGAGGAACTTCATTTCTCTGGAACTGGGTGAATACTTATGACTTTATTTATCTATGGATCAATGTCATCAGTGTAGGTCGCTGCGGTTTTACGAGCCTGATTTTCTAAGTTCATGAAAAGAGGAGCAGAACAAGCGACACTACTTTTGTTGGTGACTGTGCTGTAAAATTAGGTCTTTGGAGTGTAGGAATTAAACTATTGGCCGTCATGTCCCCGCTGCTGTGTGTGTGTGTGTGTGTGTGTGTGTGTGTGTGTGTGTGTGTGTGTGTGTGTGTGTGTGTGTGTGTGTGTGTGTGTGTGTGTGTATGTGTGTGTGTGTGCGTGTTGCGGTCACGTGATCAGTTCATTTACTCCTGTCATTGTGTGTTAATTTAATACCGTAAGCATAATAGGCTCTTTGGCAACTCATCCTTACTAGTCCATTTTTTTAATTTGACACGTTAATATACCCTTATACGTTATCTGTTCAGTCTATGTCGTTACTAAAAAGATATAATAGACATACAAGTGTTAAAGAAGCTGCAATGGGTGAGGTAGTTTTGGGTCAAATAATGTGATGGGTGAGATAGATAGCTTAGAGTTAAATAACTGATAGATAACTAAGAAAGAGGGTGATATAAAAACCTTATTGTACCAGGCTAGGAAGGATTCTTAACACCTCTTCTTAGGCGAATTACTTTGAGAATTAAACCTTTACTGCTTAAGTGGAATTATTGCAATGATTTTAAAGAATATTCTTGCGTCCGAACAGACCTAATTATCTGCAGTCGATGGTGTTCTCTAGGTACAGGTATTTCTCCCATTAGTGTAGTTTACCTATTTGTATCTTTAGAATTTAGTGTAGGTTAGAGATTTGACTGTTAGGTTTATTAGTTATAGTTTTTGTTTTTATTTAATTAGGTATTTTTATGGGTTATATGAAAATGGAAAAAATATACCAGTATATTATAATATATTAAAAAATAAATGAAAAATAATTATAATATACATATGTGTGTGCCTAAACGATCAGGGGCTTCGACCTCAATGGCGAACAGACCACTAGAGGTTTATTGGTGACTGCATTAACACTCAGGCTCTTATGTCTCTCCCAAAAATGTAAAATCGTCTGGGTAAACTGGAATACAATACTGAGCAGTTCCAATGATGACAGGTTTAACAAGGGAATTAAGCTTGTAATATTTTAAAACAAGGTTAGTGGCTCCTTTTCTTTCACAATTTTGTTTCTTATACAGTTTGAGTTTATGTTGTAAGTGACTGAAAACGTGTATTTAGAAACTGAACTAACCTCATCGACCCTCGTTAAAATATATTATGATGAGGTCGAGGTGTTTTACTTGCGGATGTCAGGCTTCATTGTTGCTGCACTGTGCGATCTGTATGCATTATAGTTTGTTTGGTCAGGTTAGACGAGGTTAGTTTAATTTGGAAACACACACACACACACACACACACACACACACACACACACACACACACACACACACACACATTCCGGACCACCTACATTTCACATAAAAGAAAGAAAGAAGATGAAGGATATTACAGAGAGAGAGAGAGAGAGAGAGAGAGAGAGAGAGAGAGAGAGAGAGAGAGAGAGAGAGAGAGAGAGAGAGAGAGAGAGAGAGAGAGAGAGAGAGACTTCCAAAAGATGAGTTAGTACCTAAAGTAGGTACTGACTTCAAATTCTTTGTCCTGTGTTTCGAATAAAGTTTTTACCACATTCTCGGCAGAAACCTTCCTTCAGGAGCAAGGGAGAGTGGGGGGAGGGGGACTGTTCACTGGATAGGATATCCAACTTGCTACTTTAAGGACTTGAGTTAGAATCTCGCATCAGTCAAGCTGCTGGACGTATTTTATTTTCCCTTTGTCCCTGTTTACCCAGATGTACAACTGGGGACCTGGATGTAACTTCGACTGTTGCCGCTAGTGTTGTAGGGGGAAGACGGAGAGTTATGCAAAAAATGATCATCTAGATGAACCCTGCGCAGTCGATACGCAAAAGTCTAATCTTTCTTCTTCTGCAGGCTTGGGTGTTGCTGGGGGCCCGAGCGAGGATGATCTCCAGCGGGTGGCAAAGGAGCTGGGAGCGGCCCTGACCGGTGTGGGCTTTGTGTACCTCAAGAACCACGGCATTCCCAGCCAACAGGTGGGTTGGTGGGTGGCAAAGCTTTCTCCACTCTGACTTATTGGCTGTAACTGTTTTCAACATCATCATCACCATCATCATCCTCTCTTTCAGGAAAGACTTCCAGTTCACCAGTAGGAGGGGCGGCTGTTTCCAGTCCTGCCTTCTCGGGAGTAGGCCTGAGCACTATGTTCTTAAAAATGAGAGCGTCAAGGTGTGGACCGAAATCCAGGTTTTGGCGATAATTTTTGAAGCATGCGGTGGCGGTAGTACACGTGTGATCTTTATATCGTTGCTGACTCCACGTTGTATTTTGGGATGCAGACTGATCACATCAAACAATTACATGTGTTCCATCAGTGACAGTCAAAATCCAGGGACATCGCTCACACCATGGCGCACTTAGTTATTAAGTATTTTGATCCCCAGTTTACAAGGGGTCATCGATTTTCTCCACTGTTGGCTTTGGGTGTCTTCGGAGTGTTGTAGTACCTCTTCTTTCGTGATATATATTGTATTACATCGTTCTTTCGTTTTTATAAAAGTTCCAACATGTCACCTAACAGCTGCTCTCCTCGCTGCTCTCTCTCTAGCAGCCTCTCTGTTCAGTTTCTTATTGGTGACCTAGTCCCCTTCAGTCTGAGGACATTATTTGCAGTTTATTCGTCCTGCTACCGAGTGATTATATTCAGCTTAGGTGATGGTGAAGGAATTAAAGAAGCCTACATGCAGCTCTACTCGTAACAGTTCGAAAAGTTAGTCCCGAGCCGAATAACAATTTTTTTTTTTTTTTTTTTTTTTTTTTTTTTTTTTGAGGCGGCAAGAATGAAATATGAATAACCCTTTTGACCTAAAAAAAATTCATGATCTATTAATATTTTGCATTTCCAAAGAGAGTTTTTTTTTTCTCCTTGGTTTCTTCTTGGTGTTCTTTTTGTCAATGCTTATTGCCATATCCTTACGACTTTATTTCTTTGACTGGCCTAAAACTTACTATGCATGTACAGTCAATCAATCAGTCAGTCAGTCAATTTATCCATGTATTGCCAGACGCCGTAATCCAGTAAGGGACGGCCACAAACAAATCACCTCCACGTCGTCCTGTCCTCTGCCGTTGGGATGCCTTCCCTCCAGTTTACACCCCCCTCTCGCATAGCTCTCACCACTCCATCCATCCATTTCACCTTTGGTCTCCCCTTCCCTCTCCCCCTCCACTTCACTCACGTAGACTTTACCAGTCAGTCTCTCATTCTTCATCCTCTCCACATGGCCAAATCATATATCAGAAGATTCCACATCCATATCACAATGCTCTTTTACTGCCTCATTTGTCTTTAGATAACCAGCCACATAGTTTACCACTATTATTATCGTCATTATCTGAATTCTAATTCCGAGATAAAGTAAAAAAGAAATGACACGTGATAGTTTCTTATACAATTAACATCTAGGCCCACAAAATTCATTTTAAAGGGACATTTCGTTCTACGAATATGGATACCATACTCAAATAAAGACCTTTTAATTAGTTCCAGTTTCGTTAGAAACCCAAGCATCATTCAAATGTGTATTTGTAAGTCGATGAAAAGAGTTGTTGTTGTTGTTGTTGTTTGATATTTACCCACACTTGGTGGGGCACGGGCAAACTAAGAGCCCGTCAGAGAAAAGCCTTAAAAAAAAAAAAAAAAAAAAAAAAAAAAGCAGGATCAATGCCTGAGAAAATTACCGAGGAGGAGGGTAGTCCCGCACAGTGCGCAAAATTCTCTGAAAAGATGCATTGCCAACAACCCTAGCTGCATCAAAGACATCATCCCCAGTACGAGAGAAGCCTCCGCCAGGACCTGCAAGAAGCAGCGCTGTGGCCGGACAGTCTAGTAAGTAATGGGATAAAGGATCGGCGGACCATGCATAGCAATGGGGGCATGGGTCAGGCTCCAAGCCGGCAACCTGGCGGTAGCACAGGAAACCTAAGCGGAGACGCCTAATCCTAACTAGAATAAAGTTGGGTAATCCAGTTGGTATCGGAAGAGGTGAATAAGATGTGGCCGCCGCATACCAGGCAGCCGAGCGTGATCCCTCGGCAATACAGAGTTCATGCTCATCCCTGGTACGCCTGTAGATAGTGGCATACACCTCTGAGAGGACACGGGTGGCACAGGGGCGAAGCGGAAATGTGACAGCAGGGAGGGTGCTAGCCGCACGTGCAGTTGTATCTGCCAGTTCATTCCCCCAAACGCCAACATGTCCAGGGACCCAGTGAAAAATCACTGAGCCACCACGCTGCTGAATGAAAGACGCAACAGTATATATAGCCGTTAGTAGGAAACGGTGAGATGTAAGCGTGAGAGACTCCAGACACTGAAGGGCAGAGAGTGAGTCAGTGTGCAGAACGACTCGCTGATGCTGATGCCGGTAAGCATGACGCAAGGCACCGAGAAGAGCCACCAGCTCCGCCTGGAAGGCTGAGACCCCCGTGGAGATGCGCCAGGATTCAGTGTATGGTCCAAAAGGAAAAGTCAAAGCAAAAGCCGCCTCCGCTGAGCCATCGGAGGAGACTGAGCCGTCCGTATAATAGACTGCCGAAGCTGTTGAGTTGACAGTAGAGATACTACAAAGACTGACCTGCCGAAGAACTGCCGGAATGGAGTGGCGAGGCTTGGGCACTGAGGGATAGACAACAGTGAAAGGGGGGGGCGACCAGGGGGGAGGGGCAAGTAACCTGGACAGTCTACCTCAGGATCACTGCACACCTCCGAAGCCACGCCCAAATCCTGTAGTAGGGCCGTAGTGGCACGAGCCCAGTCACGGCGAGTAAGCGGGTCAGGGGGTCGGCCTGCTAAACGCCGCAGTAAAGCCAAGACCGGCAGGTGTGGATGGCGATGCACAAGCCGGAGTGTTTCAGCTGTTGCACGCAATGCAATTCTATGAGCCAGTGAAGGAAAACCACTCTCCAGACGTAGGTTAACCAACCTTGTCCAGCGTGGCGCATGTAGCATGGTGCGGAGTGCCTCATTTTGAAGGACCTCCAAGGACTGAGAGACATGTGGGGCAAGGCTGGTGAGACATATGGCACTATAGTCCACAAGAGAGCGGATAGCGTGGACAAAAAAGGTGCGTAACACGTTATAGGATGCCCCTAGACTGCGACGAGACAGATAACGCAGAGCAGAAGTTCGGGTGGCAGCCCGCTCCCGCAGGTACCTGACGTGCTTGGCGAAAGTGAGGCCAGCATCAAAATAGACGCCCAGGTAGCGGTGGAGCTTGACCAGCTCAATGCTGCAGCCATCAAGCAAGAGAGGACGGTCTGGAGGGTGGAGACCGAAAGGTAGGCACTTGGTCTTCCCGAGGTTGACCTTCAGCCCGAGTTCATTACACTTGGTGTGTAGCCGAGAAAGAGCAGCGGGTGCCTGGGTGAAACAGTCCCCCCTCGAAAAGACCAGTGCCAAATCGTCAGCATACACCAGCAGAGTCACGCCGGGACCATAATCCACCGTTAATAGCCCTTCAACAAGGACATTGAAAAGCAAGGGGCTGAGAACACTCCCTTGGGGCGTGCTGTTAAGATGGTGGTAAAACGGTGAGAGCTCCCCTTGAAACCTGACCCCTGCCGACCTGTGCAAAAAGAAATCCCCCACCCATGAGAGAAGTCTACCCCCAACTCCCCGGGCCGCAAGGGCTGCCTGGATGGCTAGAGGGCTTGCCAGCTCAAAGGCTTTTTCGAGGTCGAGGAAGACTGCCATCCCCCGTCCACCTCGAAGCTCCCGAGGAAGGAAGCAAGGCAGTGAGAAGCACTCCTGCCAGGATGGTATGCAAAAGTCCTCGGGTGCAATGGTCCCAGACGCCAGGCAAGGCGGGCACGCACAACCCTTTCTGCTGTCTTAGCCACACAGCTAAGGAGCGAGATAGGGCGCATGGCGTCGGGATCGCGAGGCTTTGGAATCGGGTGGATGATAGCTGTCTTCCACGACCTCGGCAAACGGCCCTCAGACCACGAGAGATTGAACAGACCAAGCAGTCTCTCACTACCACAATCTCCAGCATGAGACAAGAGCGAGTAGACGAGCCCATCCAGGCCAGGTGCAGTGTCGGTTCTATGTCGCAGCGCCTTATGAAGCTCCCTGCTGGTGATGGGAGGATCAGCGGGGTCAGGTCTGGCACAAGCAGCCTGTACAGCAGCGACACGAGAAGCCGACAACTGCTCCTGTAGGGCTCGGACGGGTTGCGGAAGATTGTGGGAAGCAGAACGATCCGCGAAATGCTGAGCAAGACGGCTGGCTTCAGCAGCAGGGTCAGGGTGTGACGGTGGTCGAGGTGGACGTGGATCAGAGATGGACCGGATCCTCCTCCACATCTCACGGAGAGTGGAGTGAGAATCCAAGGTTCGACACCATCTAATCCACGCCTCCTCCTTAAGGCGACGCTTCTCCAACGTCACATGGCGTGTGACAGCAGCCAAGCACCGACGGTGAGGGGATGTACGGCGCCGCCGGTACTGCCTGCGTGCTGCATTGAGCCTGTGATTCAGCTCCCTGACCCTGTCGCAGTAAATCCAGCCGTCCCGATAGCACCGCGTGGATCGTCGCTGCAGAGGAATAGTGAGAGAGGCAGCATGGGAAAAAGCACGGGCTACCTGATCTGCTCGACTCTCGAGGTCCGGGGCAGGAGGAGATGCCTCAAAGGCCGCAGCTAACACACGGCCAAAAGCCGGCCAGTCAGCCCTGCGGAGATCCCACCTCGGTGGAGGGAGAGGGGGAGGTGGGAGTGGAGGCATTGGTAGTGTAATTTCAACTGCGAAATGATCACTAGTGAGGTGGGGGTGAAGTGACCATGTCGCAGATCCAGCCAGAGGGGACGACACAAAGGATAGGTCGAGACGGCCCCCAGCCACATGAGTAGCGACCTTTGTATCATTTAAGAGAGATACACCATCCATCTCCTCCAGTACCAAAGAGATGTGCCGCCCTGCATCATTGGACGGGAGAGGCGATGAAAGCAAGGCGTGGTGGGCGTTAAAGTCGCCCCCGACATACACAGTGCCCCTGGCAGCCTGGGAGAACAAATCTCCCATCTCCAGGGAGCCCCTGTGACTTCGGTACACGTTGTATACCGTCAGGGACGACGTAGCCAGGTGGAGAACCACGCCCAGAACCTCCACATCAGGTCCACAGAAAGGAGGAGGTTCACAGTCTGTGCACTCAATGTGGTCCTGAACCAGAACGGCACATCCCCGTGTGACGCCACGAACGTACGGGAGGAGATGGGTGGTGTAACCCGTGAGACGAAATGTGGAACTGTCTGGGAGCAGGGTCTCCTGCAGTAATATGATATGGGGGCGGTCCCTCGCAGCCGCCTCCTGCAAGAGCGGGAGCTTGCTCCGTGCTCCTAGGCAGTTCCACTGAAGGAGTCGAAGGGGGGAGCCGTCCCGCCGTCCGGAGACAGACAGAGACGGACGTCCTCCAGCAACGGAGGTGAGGCCATGGCTGTCGAGGGTGCCACGACGTGCATTGGTTGTTGCTCTGGAAGGGGGCGAGGCCGACTCTGCTGAGGGGTGGAAGACAGAGCAGCGGCCTTCCTGGGCTTGGCTCGCTTGAAAGAGCGAGCCGGCTTGCGGGGGGGAGTCCGTGGTCCCCCTGTTGAGCGAGCCGGACGTCGAGGGGCAGGATGGGTGTCGGGACCATGCTGCTTCCTGGCAATTGCGCGATCGATGATGCGATCGGCTGCGGAGGCGATTGAGGCCGCCTTGAGGGTGATCCCCAGTTTGAGGGACACTGCTTGGGCAACGGCCACTGCAATTTGGGAACCCAGGTCCCGCAGATCCTCCGCCGTGAACGCAAGGACTGGTGGAGCAGCAGCAGTAGGTGGGCTGGGTGTGGAGCCAGGTACTGGTGGCGGAAGCGTCAGGGGCTGACTTGGCGCTACCGTGGGAAGTGGTGGCGAGACAGGCGGCTGTTGGCGGTGAACCTCTGCTGTGGTCTGGACTACAGTAAGAGCCGAGGGCAATGGAGGGAACTCCTGGTCGCTGAGAGGTGGTGGACGGTGACTGGGAGGGCGGCGCTGTTGTCCCCAGAGGAAGGTGCCAGGGGGAGCTGGAGTGGCGCTGGTGGCCTGATTGTCCTTCACAAAAGCAACCTGCCTCTCTCGACCCTGGTTCACTCTTTGAACCCTCGCGGGGCAGCTGCGGTGCCAGGCGTGGTGTCGTCCTGAGCAATTGGGGCACTTGGCCGCAATTGGTTGCTTTGCCTTGAACCGCTGCAGGCACTCGTCCGTATCGTGGGCGCCACTGCACATGCCGCAGATGACGGGGCGGTTGCAGTTGGCACGGTGGTGCCCGTAGCGTTGGCACCGGTAACAGCGCAGCGGTTCTGGCGTGAAGGGGCGGAGATGGAAAACTCCCCAATTGCCCAGGTCGAGGGATGGCACGAGAGGCCCTCGCAGAGTCACACAGACCTGCAGCGTTTCCTCCCTGGTGCGCTGGTTTTGACAGCGTTCTGCTGCCTCTACTAGCGCATGCCTCAGAAGGATGTCCACCGGCATGCGCCGAGGATAGCCCATGACCGTCGCCCTTGTAGTCTGGGCGCCCTGCGTGAGCTCCACGAGCTTGACAAATGGGGCCTCCTCCTCCGCCACTGCCTTCAGGCGCAGATAAGACTCCTCCTCGGTAGGGATCAGCACGCAGCTGTCGTCGCGGCCGTAACGATTCATAGCCACTAGGCCCGGCAGGTGTTGCTCTAAGGCGGCTACTGCATCGTAGCTCGTGCTGAACCCCGCCTGGAGGGGAACGCGGAAGGCTGGAAAGGACGAGCGAGGAGGTGGAGGAGGCACGACTGACACTGAGGGGCGACGAGTAGAGGAAGGCTGCCGTGGCGCCAAAGTCCTTGATGCTGGAGGAGCGGTGTTTCCCTGCGGCGCTCGCCGTGGTTTGCGCGCCACAGTTATAAAGCCGTCAGCGTCCTCGGTAGTAGTAGCAGGGGCAGCTCCAGAGGGAGAATGGTCGGCACCGGGTGCCTGTGCAGCACGGGCTCCACTGTGTGGAGATGGCATGGCAGTGGTAAGGGCCTGGCGGCGTGGGCAGGCAGCAGTAGGGGCGTTAGCAGAGGGCGCGTTGGTAGGGACGGGAAGCGGAGCCGAAGCAGCTTCCTCCATAGCCTCATGGACACGTGCAACCTTAGCTGCACGTGCCAAAGTGGGAAGGGGGGAGGCTGAGGCGACAGCCCTCGCGCGGGGAGCCTGCCCTTTAGGGCGACAAGAAGTGGAGGCGGAGACGTCACCAGACGTTGACGAGTGAGAGCTCGCATCTGAGAGACGCCGCTCTCGCTTCGCGCCTGGTGTAGCAGCAGGGCGAGTCGTCCTCTGCTGGGACTGGGATGGGCGCGGTGGCCCCGTAGGCCTAGGGATCTGGGTGCGTCTCATGTCCCTGAGGGACAGTCACACAGACACGCAAAGACGCCACTCACACAGACACCCAAACAGATACACCAACACTCACTCTGAAAAAAAAAAAAAAAAAAAAAAAAAAAAAAAAAAAAGAAAAGCCGGCAGTTCCCTACAGTGACGGGCTACCTATGCTCCCCGCCCTCTAAAGGGCGACGTGGGAGGCCCCGCCACTGCCCCTTACGGGTCTTCCCTAATCTATCAGAGACGCTCTCTGCGCTTCCTATAACCAGGCCCTAATGGCCCCCCCTCATGGAACTGCCCTAACGACAGCCCTCCAGGGTTCGGCTTCGTACCACGCAGAGAGACTCTAACGGCAGCCGGAAAAAAAAAAAAAAAAAAAAAAAAAAAAAAACACCCACACACTCGCAAACACACTCACAAAACACCCACACACTCACACACACAAGCTCGCAAGGCTATCTGTCAGAGACAGAGTCCACCCAGAAACAGAGAAAAAAAGAGAAAAATCGCCTAAGTAAATTAGGCTAAGTCCTGCAATGGTTAAAAACAGGAAAAACTCCCGAAAAATGCTTCTCAGTAACTGAGGCAGAGTCCAATACTCGAGAGAGACTGGCAAGAGGTCCGCTCACCACGAGAGCTAAGCAGGGAGTGGAAAAAGAGTTGTTTTCCTAGCAAACCATTTAGTATTATCAGCCACTAATTATAACTCAGGACCTATGTTCTGTGTTCTGTTTTCTGTGTTCTAATTGTGTTCCATCTGTGTTCTGTGTTCTAACCGTGTAGAGTGTTCCAACCATGATCTATGTTCTATGCTGTAACTGAGTTCTAGTTCTAATTTTTTTAACTGTAAATCTCTGTTCTATGTTCTTACTGTCATGCATGTTATAATTGTGTTCTACGTTCTGTGTTCTAGCTATTCTATACTCTGTGTTCTATGGCCTGAGTTCTATGTTCTATCTTCTATGTTCTAAGTGTGGTTTAACCGTGATATATGTTCTGTGTTCTATGATCCGTGTTCTAACGATGACGTCTGCCTTGACAGGTAGAGGCGGTGTTATCGAGTGCCAGCAAGTTCTTCAGCCTCGGGAAGGAGACGAAGCTGAAGTATGAGAAGGGACCGTCACAGAGGCATGGATATATAGCTGTGGATAGGGAGAAGTACGTCTGAGAGAGAGAGAGAGAGAGAGAGAGAGAGAGAGAGAGAGAGAGAGAGAGAGAGAGAGAGTTGATCTAGTCTAACCATTTCTACTCTCCTACTTATTTTCTCATTTTATTCTTGCTATCTTCAGACGATTTTATTCAGCTTTCGAGACTTTTTTTTTTTCCTTTTCCAAACTGGGGCTTGGTAGATCTAGCCCTCACAAACCCCATTAGTACTAGATTTTTTTTTCCTCTTGAGTAAAGCTTCATGGTGACAACAAGAATAGGTCAAAATGGGGAGGTGACACCAATCCAAGGCGTTAATCTTGCCAACAATCCTGCTGGCTATACACGGTGTTTGGTGTCTTGTAATGAAGGAGTTAAAAAAAAAAAAAAAATGATATCCCATTTCATTACCAAGCCGCCTTCTGATTTCATTCTCGTTACTGACAGACGATTTTGATCTGTTTGGGGGACGCCTTTTGTGGTGTGAGGATCAGAAATTGTCTCCACTATACCATTTTTATTCTAATTTGGCGTACAACTGCCATATGTCCATCTTGAATGCTTAGTTGTAACAATAGTTTACATTAGAATATGATGGTAGTCACAAAAATGTGTCCAGGAAAGGAGCAGGACCATAGCATTGTCTTATTCTGCTACTGAGCTGCGGGACATAGGTTGCAAGAAGGCTAAAATCTCCGCAGTGTTAAAGTGAATGAACTATAGCAGAGCCGCATGCCCTTGTCTGGCCTTTGCAGGGCAGCTGTTGTGGTTTGTTTAGCATAGTAATAGTGTTGGAGAGGGACGCCTTCACGTGATAGCACAGATATGACCAGCTGGTAACGCTGTTCAGTTATGCAAACGTCCCTTAGTTCCCTTCCTGTCTTGCTAAAAGGAGGATGGAGTATTGCGGGGGGAGGGAAACTTCAGCCTGCAGTCTATTGAGTTCACACTCAGATGAGCGTGGAGTTGCAATTACTACGAAGAAACACACACACACACACACACACACACACACACACACACACACACACACACACACAGTTGCTCTCACCACGTCAGGTGTGAACCAGAGGACGCCATAAGTTGATTCGTTCCTTTCCTCCCCGGCAGGCTGGACGCCTCGGCCAAGTTCCTGGAGCTGCGTGAGGCATTTAACGTGAAGGACATGAGCTACCCGTTGCCTGACGAGGAGGTGCCGGAGATGAGGATGGCATTGGAGACCTTCCGCGCCTCCTGCTGGGCCCTGGTATCCAACCTCCTCACCGCCATAGCCATCGCTATTGGTAAGACTGGAGGTCGCAGGAAAATCTCGTATGAGGTTAGGTGACTCCCCAGCATCTTCTTCTCATCATATTAAAAAGCTCTAAACACTTCTTCCATACCAGCCTATTATTTCTTCCTTAACATTTATTTTTATTACGTAATGCTTTATCTTACCATTTTATTATGAAAAGTCTCCTTGACATGAGGAAAAAAACATAAAGTAGGAGTACTGTCAAGAGAAAGTCCATTAAATAGCTCGTACATCCTTTCATCCATTGATCCAGCCTTAGAAATCCTCTGCTTCACTTCACCGACTCAGACGCATTTGAGACTTCTGGTCGCATGCTTACATAAAAAAGAGTGTCATTCTAGACCTGTGCGATCGACACGCTCCACGAGTGTATTCTGCAGTTTGATCGTATGCTTAGTCACACTTGAGGCGCCCGTTACTAGAAGGGCGTAACCACCAAATCCGTTTTGCCGAGTTAAGGTTCAGCAGATAAAGTATCTATATTAATGATGTATTAGATCAGTTGAATCGACTAGTGGAGTGTTTTTCAATTACATGAATCTTACACCAAAATATTGTTTTTGTAATATTTTATAGGCAATTATTCAACAAACCTACCTACCAAACCCTCATGAAAATGTTACTGACACGTAGAACTGTGTGTCCTTAAACATCATTAGTAAGAATATAAAAACCTTTAAAAATCTGCTCGTGCTTTGAGTTATTTATATATTTTAATGAATTTTATAAGTCTGAATTTTACCAATGGTTTTGATGTAGAACTGGAAAGTGAAATCCATAATCAGATGAAGGTCTGGATATGAATGAAGATATTTAAAATGTGGACAACTACTAATCCCTCAAGGTCAGTAATGCTTGAGTAGAGTGATGGAGAGTGAGGTGGGGAGTTAATACATGAGGAAGTTTTTGTCCAAGTCAGATTTTCTCTCCCCCAGCCAACATCCCTCCTTCTCTCCTCTTCTCTCTGACTGCTGTAGACATCCTCAAAGAAGCCCTGGAATTGATATGACGCGTATTTACAGAGATCCCTCAAATCTTTAAGCTTCACTTGTGTAAGCCTGACTCAACTGGGGCACTCGTATTAGGTAAAGAGAAGACCAAGGGGATATACTCCTCCTCCTGGTCCTCCTGCAACCAAATGGGCACTGGATCATATAGAGTCAGGCCATAACCTAGCTACACCTTGATGTCCATCTTATAATCGCTGACAATGATAAACATTTTGGTATTCTTGAACCCACTGCCACCAAAGCCAGCCTTGGTCACGACACACTGGGGCCACGTGACTCCCGACCTTATTTCCGCCCATAAGAAGGTTGCTTTATCTTTGGAAAAGGGTACCACATGGTGAAGAGAGGGTGAAGGAAGGGTTTGCTGTGAAGAACAGAAAATGGCCGATGTGGTGGTTAAGCCCTTCTTGTACCAGGCGCCTGAATTGTGGCATAGAAAAGATTAGTAAATGTGATGGTGTGAAAAGAGTGGTTTTGTATTATTTCATTATACGAGTATTACCTGTATCTGAGAACGATTTTGAAGAACCTTCATCTGCTTCACATTTTTCGCAGTAATTTTGGCATTCAGATATAGCTGATATGTAGCACACCACAAATGTGGAATCCACAGTTTGTTCAAGCATACCAGACTGTGTCGCTGTCGCATGCGACTAATGTACTCCACATTTTGTTTCAGCATACGACCATGAGTCCTTCTGTTGACTGGTAATATTATTTGTCTTGAATATACGTTCCCTGTTCCATTTCTTAATACGCATAATAAAAAGCCATGTTAATAATTCGAGGATTCGTAATTGTCTGGGTTATGGAAGTGGTCTGTTGTGAAGAACACTGAATTTGCAGAAGAAAAACGACTCAGTAGAGATGTTGCCTGATTTATAGCCTAGAAGGCTTTTGATGAACCCTCAGCAGGAGAAGATAATTTAAAAAAAAGTTAGGGGAATGGAACATAAAAGTAAACTAGAAGCAGCAGCAGAACCAGAAGAAAAAGAAAAGTAACAGTCAGTTTTTTTTTTTTTTTGTCTGCTTCGAGGTGTAGGGGTCAGAGGCTGTATATTTGGTTAGATGACCAGCCTGCTATCCTTGGTGGCATCTGCATATGAATGAATGTGATTATGAGTGACAGATAAGAGATCATTAATTTGAATTAGGAATAGGGTTGGAGCCAGAACTGATCCTTGTGGCACACCGGCGTTAATCGAGTGGAAATCGGAATCATCGACTTTTACTCTTATCTTTCTGTCACTGATGTATGAGGAAATTAGAGGAACAAAAAATAATAGTCCCTAACAAGAGAGTCTGGATAGCAAGGAACGGTGCCACACTTTGTCAAAAGCTTTAAAAATACCAAGAATACTGCATGAGTTTCTAAATGTTGGTAAATTGACTGATGGATGGTGTGAGTCAAGAGACTGAGAATATCAGCCCTGGGTCATTCGCATCAAAAACCATAATATATGTCACTAATTAAGTTGTTGGATTCAAGATGTTAAACAATGTGCATATCAAATACAGTCTCAAATACTTTACCAAGAAAAGATGTGATAGCTATTGGTCTGTAATCAGAGGGGGTCAGAGGAACTTCCATTCTTCGGAACTGGGAAGATATTGCTTCTTTCCAAGAGTTAGGGAATGAAGAAGTACATATGCATAGTATGAACAATTTAGCTAGAACAGAAGCTGATTCTGGGGAACACTTTTTCAAAACAATTGGAAAAATTCCATCTGGACCTGGAGCTTTGTTGGTTGGTAAATTATCTAGCATGGATAAAAAGTATCGAGTCTGTATCTTAAGTGGAGCAATTTCGAAAAAGTCAAGTTCTAGTAAAGGCACGTTCTGACTGACTTCCTCTAAGGTAGAATTTCTGGCAAATGTACTGGCAAGGATGTTCGCTGTACCACGAGGGTCATTAATAGCCTTACCACCTGAAGATTTGAGTAGAGGAATGGGTGATGACTTGTTAAAGTTATTATTGAAAGAACTGAGAGTTGACCAGAATATTCCATTGTTATTAGAATTATTTAATTGTTTGGATGCTTGGTTGTGAAGAAAGTTTGATTTAGTGAGGGTTATTATTGCTTTTGCATGGTTTCTAGCAATTTTAAATTGACTGAGCGATTCAGATGTTTTTTATTTTACGTAAAAGTCATATGTTAAGGATTTTTGGGTCGTTGCTCTAGCACAATTGCTATCAAACCATTTTGGGGAGTCAAATCATTTAGTGAATTGTTCACTGGGTATGAACAATTCATTATCGGCTTGTATTAATTCATTAATGTAGGACTGGGTAGAATTGATGTCATAATGATAATAATAATAATAATAATAGCAATAATAATCATCATCATAATAATAATAATAGTAATAATAATAATAATAATAATAATAATAATAATAATAATAATAATAATAATAGTAATAATAACAACAACAACAATAATGTTAATAATAACTAGAGCAGCACTCAGAGGGCGCATACCTCCGGCAATGTCGGATCCGGATCTGCCCCTAAATTTAATCGATCCTTTCTTAGCCCACAGTCCACCCTTCCACAAAATTTCATTGAAATTCATTGATAACTTTTGGAGATACTGTGCGATAGGATCCGGATCCGGATCCTCCTTTAAATATAAAGAATTCTTTCTTGGCGTATGACCCACCCTTCTACAGAATTTCATTGAAATTCATTTGATAACTTTTGGAGATACTATTCTGTACGATCCGGATCCGGATCCAGATCTGCCCCAAAATTTAGTAAATTCTTTTTTGGCTCATGTCATGGCCCACCCTTCCACAATATTTCACTGAAATTCATTGAGAATTTTTGGAGATATTTTGTGAACAAACAAAAGAATGATTCCGGATCACAACCAAAATCTAATCGACTGTCCATTGAGCCATACTCTACCCCTCCAAAAAATTTAATGGAAATCCGTTCATAACTTTTTTAGTAATCCTGATAAAAGACAGACATACATACAGACAGACAGACATACAGACAGACAGACAGACAAACAAGCAAACCAACGTGGGGTAAAATATATACCCCTCGTAGGAAGTCATTAATAAAATAATAATGATGATGATAGTGGTCGATTTTTTTTTTGTTTCCTCAGAGCGCCAGTTCTTCGAGGGAATTCATTAGGACTAAAAACTTCGAAATAACATTACCACCAGTAACTCAATAGTAGTACTACAGCAGACCCGAGATTCATTCCTCGTGAAAGGAGGAGTGTTAACATTAAGTGGAACATTATTCAGAAATAACAATCTAATATACTGTCAGAGGAGACTGCCTTTCCAAGTTTTGGCGAATACATAGCGAACTGGAAAGCACCCAGAGAGTGCATACCTTCGCCAACATCAATAAGCTTTAAAATTTATTGTGATAAGTCTTTTTTCCTACCAGACCTATACTTCTTTGGTGTCACAGCGTCAGTCAGTTAATTCTTTAATTCTGCGATGATCCTTTGCCCCGTTACAGGATCTGAGGAAGCGCAGACCTACGTCGACGCTAAATAATAATAATAATAATGATAATAATAATAATTTGTTCCTACGCACGGATCCGGATCCATCTCAAAATCTAATATTGTAATCTCTTCCATGACCCACTGTCCACCTATCCACCAAACTTCACTTAAATCCGATAACAACTTTTTGAATTCTCTTGTCCACAACCAGACCAACAGACAGACAGATAGACACGGATGAGTACATAACCTCCTCTAATGAACTGGCGGAGGTAAGGATTAGGCCATCCAAAAAACTCATTTGTTCTCTTAAAATTACCTGTATTTCGCTAGTTATTAAAATTCTTCAGGTCACTCAGGGAACATATTAGATTTCCCGCAAAAACATTTCCCGTAATATGTCACCACATTTTAGTCCAAAACCTATGAAATTCTTGCTTAATATTCTGAAAAACTTTGTTGATTTCTCATCTTTAGGATTCAAAAGTCATTGCAGCTTTCTCGTTATGTATAATTATGGGGTCGATCAGCATTTATGTCAAAAACTTTACCTAGGTCCGATTAAGAGTCGTATTCCAAGATGCATCTTACTCTTCGTGGCTCCTTCTTCTTAGCTATTTGTTATGCCCTTTACGCCTTGATGTTCTATGTTATTCATCCATATTTAGTACGGACATGCTGTGCATCAGTAACATACTAAAGAATACTTAGATGTAATATGCAGAATAAATCTCTGAGGAAGAGGTGCTACGAAGCCTCCTATGCCATCTAAAACACAGCCCCAGTCATACTACATTCTCAGACCTGGAACGATACTTCTTCACCTCAACCCAGGAGGAGCTCTTCAAGAGCGGTGGTGAATCGCTTGCGCTGCTGCGGATGGCCTATTACCCCACTGTGCCCGCCACCGTCCCGCCCAACACCATCCGATGTGGTGCTCACACCGACTACGGCACCATCACACTGCTCTTTCAGGACGATATGGGAGGACTCCAGGTCAGCTTAGATTAGGTTAGCTGAGATGAGGTCATGGGAGGTCAGGATAAGAGTATTTTAACTTAGGATAAGTAGCGTTAAGTGAGATTAAGATGGACTGCAACACCTAGGAAGACTCCATGTTTGCTTGGGTTAGGTTAGATGAGGTGAGGTCCTGATAGATTAGGATATATTAGCTTAGGATTGTGGATTAGGTAAGATTAGGATCATTTGCAACGCTTAGGAAGACTCCATGTATGACTGGATTAGGTTAGATGAGATGAGTTCATGGGAGGTTAGGATAAATTAAATTAGGCGAGGATAAATCATAGTAAGATGGATTATGTCACCACCACAAGGACGACATAGGAAGACGCCAGGTTTGTTTGGGTTTGGTCAGATGATGTCATGTTATGCTCTGTTAAGTTTGGTTTGATTTAGTGGGATTAAATAAGGTTGAATTGGATAAAATCATTGCAGATGCTGTTAGATTAGCTTCGGTTAGGTAAAGTTTTAGTAGATGAAGTTAGGTTGTTTTAATGTAGCTTAGTTTAGGTTACATGAGACATACTATTTTAAGCTTTATATTAATGAAAAATATTTCAAGGTCGGTTAGGTTATCTTTGACATGATTTACAAATGATTTTGTTAGTCGGTTCAGGGAGAATTAACGTCGGTTAAGTCGGATTAGATTATGAATAATTTCGGGTGGAAATTGTTTAGTTGCACTGAATAAGTCAAGTTCGGTTTTGTTAGGTCAGATCTGACGACGTTATTGACTATTTAATGTGGAATTTCTAGTTCCCACTGCATAGGTAGGTTAGGAGGGTAAGGAAGGAAGGGGAGGGTGGAAGGTTGAAGGGCATGGAGGAAGAGAATGAAGAGAAAAAAGAAACGTGGGAGAAATGGGAAAGAAAAAGAAAAGAGAGGGAAAAAAAGAATGAACTAGTAGGAGACTCAGAGCTACGTAAAGCAAGATCAGGAATGAGCTGTTGTCAGAGAGGGGACATGGAAGTCACATATCACCAAAAATACAAACTACAGTTCTATTTATTTTTTTCCTTTATTTAAGCATAATTATCTCTGGTCCATTTACAAATTACAGTAGATAAATATAATGAAAGAAAAGCATTCGGGACCCGAATGCTAATCGCCTTCCTGATTATGCTGTTGGCCAAGTCCAAGATTTTGGCTATATCTTTATGCCCTGAAAGATACATGTTGATAGCTCAAGCCGTTCATGAGATATAAGGGTGCTAAAGGAGGGCGTTAAAAACAAGCTGATCTTTGGCAGCCATTTTGCTGACCTTGACATTGACCCAGAGTGCCCATTTTCGGACTCGCCCAAGATTTTGGCCATATCTTGATACCCTGAAGGTTTCATGTTGATAGGTCAAGCCGTTCATGATATATAATGTGAACACACACACACACACACACACACACACACACACACACACACACACACACACAGAGGCGGGCAAAAACATTATCGCTCCACCTTGTAAAGGTGGGCGATAATTTTAGATGGATAATGTATTTAGGTGCGTGACGTGGAAGGGCGATGGGTGGACGCCACACCCATCCCGGGGACCATCGTACTCAACGCTGGGGACCTTCTTCAGTTCTGGACAAGTGGAAAATATGTAGCCACGGTAAGCTGGAAGTTTTAATAGTTTTTCTGTTGTTATTATGAAATGATGGTTTTGAATAACCCCCTCCCCACCTCTCTCTCTCTCTCTCTCTCTCTCTCTCTCTCTCTCTCTCTCTCTCTCTCTCTCTCTCTCTCTCTCTCTCTCTCTCTCTTTCTTTATTCCAGCGAACGCCAGACGATTGTATTCAACTAAGAGTCAGTCATAGGAACCCGAGTGGAACAAAGTTATCTGGTTCCGAGACACACTGATTTATATATTTTTATATTTGCCTCACTTCTGGGCAGTCGGGAAACACGATCAACGGTGCAGGGTTCTGTTAATCTCTTCATGTATACATTATATTTATGTTAGTTAGCTCGAAGATAAATTGACTGGGTTATTGTATTCCCTACTGCATTTTACAGGTGCCACGTTAGACATGATTCTGGAGGACTGGCTTACCTTGGGCATTATTTATTTCATTCCTTTATTTATTTATTTACTCACCACCAGAAAAAATAAATAAATATGGCGACAAAAGGTCGACTATAATTTCACTACATCTACTTCACAACTAAGGTATGTTCGTCACTCCTTCTGTGACGCATTATCGAAAAAGGAATCATCTTTGTGCAGAGAAACCATACGAAGTCTCTCTCAGCTTAGGAATATTAGGCAGCTGAGGACATGAGTAGAAGTGGTCGAATATTAAGGGAACTTACTTTACTAATTGCACATGCTTATTAATCGTCGCTGTCTTGTATATCATCATCATTATCATCATCATCACCATCATGACCCTGTTGCATATATTCGTCATCCGTCACACACGCTGGATTCTTTCTCACACTCACTCCACACACTTTTTCCTTCCTTCATTCACCCACTTTCTTTACTTTTTCTATCAAACATTTTTTTTTTACATACGGTACTCGATCCATTCTCACACATTCCTCTCTCACACGCTCACTTTTCCTGCTTTCTCTCAACCCCACCCCCTTTATTTTCAATCATTTTAAAATTTCTCATACATCCACATTTTCCACACATGTTTTCACACACACACACACACATACACTATTTCTCGCTCTCACATATATCACAAACTCTCTCCTCACACTCACTCTACATTCGCTGTGCGTCTCACACTCACATTCTCACACCATTTTTCACACACTTTATCGCACACTCTCACTCTCATTTTTCACACTTTATTCTATACACACACACACACACACACACACACACACACTAATAATAATAATAATAATAATAATAATAATAATAATGACTATGATGTTCCCAGGAACACCGCGTGATAATCCCGGAGGAGGAGGTGAGGCGTCAGTCCCCCCGCCAGTCGATTGCTTTCTTCGTGGTCCCGAACGCAGAGACCCTGGTTCGCCCCCTTGACGGCTCCAACACCTACCAGCCCATCACAGCCAAGCAGCACCTCCTTAATAGAATCAGGATGACTTACACCTAAAGAGAGAGAGAGAGAGAGAGAGAGGGAGGGAGGGAGGTATTTAAAAATGTGCTACTATGGACATTTCCTTACCTAGAGAGAAGAAAAAAGAATAATTGATAATAATAATAATCCATCCATCATCCAATCCTTCATTGCCCCATGAGGAGCGTAGGAGCCCAGGGCTATGCAAGTTGGTCTTGATATTTAAGATACGAGTGACCAGCCTCACTCATCCCTGAATGGCATTACATGAGCAATAAACCCCAACCACCCCTTGGATATAAACTTTCACCGGCTCAATCCGATTGGAGCGCCGTAATTAACCACTAAGCCACCTGGCGCCAAAATTTGGTTATATGGTTGCCACCCAGCGTAGTAAATGGTTTCCTGGTGTACAGGAAACCATTTGGCTTGTAATTCAGTGTAGAGTCACCCACAGGTAGAAGTAAGAGGAGAGAATGAAGGAAAGGAAGACAGAAGAGGGAGTGTAAAGTCACCCGTAGGCAGAAGGACGAGGAAAGACTGAGGGCAAGAAAGACAGAATAGGATGGAAGGAAAGAAGGATGAAGGAGAGGAAAGGGCAGACACCCGATACCAACACTACATCGAGTGAGTGGATGGCGAGCGCCCCTACCTACCACTAAATAATAATAATAATAATAATAATAATAATAATAATATTAAGAGAGAAAGAGAGAGAGAGAGAGAGAGTAGTACTGTGGACTTACACTTACCTACAGACAAAATAATAATAATAATGATAATAATAAAGACGAATAATAATAATGATAATGATAATATAATGATAATACTGTATTGGTATTATTTACTAGTTTAACTATTATACAGGACATCAGTTAACTTCTAATTAACATTCAGTCTGAATAGTTTTCAGTGTATTTCTATATAATCCATTCACTCCTATTGATATATATATTGTTTTATTTTTGAGTGTGTTTGGGATGTGTCTGAGGTACGCATCAGGTGTGTCTGAGGTACGCATCAGGTGTGTCTGAGGTAAGCATCGGGTGTGTCTGAGGTATGCATCGGGTGTGTCTGAGGTATGCATCGGGTGTGTCTAAGGTACGCATCAGGTGTGTCTGAGGTATGCATCGGGTGTGTCTGAGGTATGCATCGGGTGTGTCTGTGGTTAGCATCAGGTGTGTCTGAGGTACGCATCAGGTGTGTCTCAGGGATATGTCCAGATACAAAGGGCATTTTCTGGGGTGTGTTTTTTATGGTAGATAAGTTTGGGGTGTGTGTGACCATCAAAGTTGTTCTTTATCTTGCTTATTATATTCTTTATATCACCAGGTCGTTTTATTTAACATTAGAGGTATTTTTTCGAACTGCAGGTGTTAGATACAACTTTCGTTTACTCCTTTACTCACAGTCCTTCCCTAAGTTGGATGAAATTGTCAGGAAGTAACAAGAATAAACAAAAAAAAATATTCAGTGGGTCAATTTCTTTATGCAACCAATTATTTTTACGTGGAAAAGCAATAAATAAATAAATAAATAAAAGAGCGGAAATCGTCCCCCCAGATGACATGGCAGGAAGGCCTTCTCTGATGGGGTGGTTTGGTGCAAGTTTTAGGAAATTCTTAGAACACTTCCCACACCTCACTTTCCGAACCATACCTGGTAAGGAGGGAGGAGGGGAGGCAAGGCGAGAGAGGATGAGGAAGTGGTAGGCGAGAATGCTTTAGTTCCCCGTGACACAACAAAAAATAGATCATGATGTAACTGTTTCAAGTCACAGGACCGTATTCTACATGGCATAAAAGAGCACTTAGCCTTAGTGTTTTATTGTGCATATTACTCCCTGTTGTTTTCTCATATGTTATTTATGTCTATTATCGAGTTAGTTTCCCTTAGTAATGTACAGTCAGGGACAAAAGTTCGTCTAATATTTCACCTCCTCTACATACACCTTTCCTCTTTTAGGTAATAATCTTAAGCTGAGAGGTATTTGGTATGAATCTGTCCGTGGATGACTCTTTATGATATGAGGCATCAGAGAGCTCTAAATGTTGAGTAAACGCAGTGGAATGGGTATACTATATAAAATAAATAGCTAAAGAGGAGGTCCTATGAAATTATCTAAAAAAATAAAGTTTTTTTTCTTTTTAAATAACAGAACGGAGGAAGGAAAAACAAATGGAGAAAAAAATAATCCATACACCAGATTACTGGTGTCCTCTGTTCATAAAATAACTGTAACAGTTAGACTTGAACAGTTGTGGGTTGAAATTTGGAGGAAAACAACTCTGGGGAAGCGAGTTCCAGAGAGATGCAGTTCGGGGAATGAAAGAATTCTGATAGGCAGATGTTCTGCAATATGGTTGAGTGACATTCCAGTCATGAGCGCTACCAGATGCCCGAGTAGCACGAGGGAAGGCATGGAGAGGTGGCACCATGGACGCAACTTCGTCTGAGCATTTGCCAAAAAAATATCTGTAAAATAATGCAAGGGAGGTAACATTCCCTCTTACTTGCAGGGGAGGTAGTTTATATGTAATGGCAGGGTTGTTAATGATTCTAACAGCTTTATTCTGAATTTTGTCTAGTTGTCTTAATGCAACCTCTCCACAACCATTCCACAAGGGTGAGCAATATTCAAGCTGAGAGCGCACATGACTCTTATAAATTATAGCTAACTGCTCATCGGCGAAGAAGTTACGGACTCTGTACAATAATCCAAGTTTCTTTGAGGCGGTTTTAGCAAGTGATCTGACATGAGAGGTCCAGCTGAGGGCACTGTTAAGTGAGACACCAAGAATTTCAATACTTTTGGAGATGGGAATCCTAGTAGCACTGAAGGTAATGTACGAATCTGGCAATATCTGTCTATTAGTAAATTTTATATATTTAGTTTTACTAGCATTAAAAGAGAAAAGGTTGTTTTGTCCCCATTCACTGATTGTAGATAGATCTTGATTTATGGAGATGGCTGTACTGAGTTGAGAGGTAGAGATATTAGACTTTGTAAATGGATGTCTGAGTGTGAATGAACTACGTAGTGTTGAGTCATCTGCATATGAGTGAATGGGATTGTGAGTGACAGATAAGAGATCATTAATATGAACCAGAAATAGGGTTGGCGCCAGAACTGATCCCTGCGGCACGCCGGCGTTAATTGAGTGGAAATTCGAATATACATCATCTACTTTTACTCTTATTTTCCTGTCACTAAGATAAGAAGAAATCAAAGGAACAAAAGACGTTAGTCCATAGCAAGGGAGTTTGGACAGCAGGGAACGGTGCCATACTCTGTCGAAAGCTTTAGAGATATCAAGAGCTACTGCATGAGTTTCTCCAAAAAGATCAATTGATTGATGGATGGTATGAGTTAAGAGATTGAGTATGTCAATGGTGGATCTTTCGTGGTGAAAACCGTATTGTCTATCATTAATTAAGTTGTTGGATTCAAGATGTTTAACAATATGCTTATTAATTAAAGTTTCAAATACCTTACCAAGAGAAGATGTGATAGCTATTGGTCTGTAATTGGAGGGGTCAGACGAACTTCCTTTCTTAACTGGGTGGGTATTGGCTTCTTTCCATGAATTTGGGAATAAAGAAGTACGTATGCATAATCTGAATAATTTAGCTAGGACAGAGGCAAGTTCAGGGGAACACTTTTTCAAAACATTTGGCGGAATTCCATCTGGACCTGGAGCTTTGTTGGTAGGTAAATTGTCTAGGATGGATTTTACAAATCTTGTCTGTATTTTAAGTGGGGCAATTTCGGGAGAATCAAGTTCCAGTACTGAGACATTCTGGCTGGTATCATCTATGGTGGAGTTTCTTGCAAAGGTACTAGCAAAGATATCTGCTTTCCCACGTGGGTCATTTGTAATATTGCCATCTGAAGATTTTAGTGGGAAATGGAAGATGACTTGTTAAAGTTAATATTGAAAGAATTAAGAGTTGACCAGAATATTCTATTGTCATTAGGGTTGTTAAGTAGTTTTGATGCTTGCTTTTGAAGAAAGTTTGATTTAGATAGATTTAATACAGCTTTTGCATGATTTCTAGCAATTTTAAATTGGGAGAGTGATTCAGGTGTTTTTGATTTTAAGTAAGAGTTATATGCTAATGACTTTTGGGCTGTTGCTCTGGCACAATTGCCATCAAACCATTTTGGAGAGTTTGATCTTTTAGTGAATTGTTGACTTGGTATGAATAAATCCATATCAGCTAGTATTAAGTCACAAATGTGGGACTGGGTAGAATTGGGATCACTAGAGAAGAAAGACTGCCATGGAACATCAGCAAGATAATTTCTAAATCCATCCCAGTCTGCCCTGTCAAAGTGCCATCGGGTCACCCTGACAGGTTCGGAATGGGGAGGTGTAGGAGGGTTTACTAATGAGGCTTTGATGAGATTGTGGTCAGAGGATCCAAGTGGTGACAGTACCTCTATCCTGTATTGATCTGGATTATTTGTCAAGATTAAGTCCAAGAGATGGGGATTATGGTCAGGATTATCAGGTATTCTGGTTGGTTGCTTTACCAACTGGGTGAGATTAAACGATTTCGCAAACAGTTCGCATTCTAGACCAGCGTCGTCAGTCCGGGCAGAATGCAATAACCATTCAACATTGTGTATGTTAAAATCACCCAAAATGGTAATTTCATTGCCAAGGGCAAGGTCAAGGTTACTCAACTGAGTGGATATGGAATCAAATACACTGGGTTCCGAAGAAGCATTGGGGGAACGATAAACTACACAGATATATTTGGTAATGTTTTGGCAATTTAATTTATATAATGAGTAATCAAAACTGGATGAAGTGAAGTTTAAAATAGTATCAACTGCATATTGGGATTTGATATAACAACAGGTGCCGTCCTTGTTTCGAAAGTTTGTAAGGAGATGGTAACCGGGAAAACAAAATGGAGATATATTGGTAGATGGTGAGATTTGTGGTTCTGTGAGGAAAAGGGCCAAAGGGGATATGGACTGAAGGAAAAAATGAACTGAGTTTAAATTTGTGGTAAGGCCGCGGATGTTGGTAAAGAATGAGGCCGCACCGTCACCTCTTCGCCGACGAGCATTCCCGGAAATAGCAACAGTCGCTGCTGGCACAGTCGCTTGATAGCGACCGGGAGGACCCTGTGCCTCCAGCCCTACCCTGCCGGTGGTGGCAATCCGAGATACCACCTCATTTGATTGTGAGATTGCAGCGGCCATTACTAAAGATGTGAATAGAAGGTGTGATATGTTATGCGCATGTAGTGTGGTGTAGACAGTTGAAGGTAGAGGTATCATGAGAGCATGCTGGCCTACTCTCTGTGTAAATGAATGCACTGAAAATGTTCAGAAAAGGGAGATGGTCAGGATCAAGTCCTGAGGGCTGGTGAAACGGGAGCTCCAGCTCTCCCTGTCACCAGCTTGCCATCAACCTCGGGAGTACTACCCTGTTCGACTGGTGCTACAGTTTCCGTTTACTCTTTAAAGCAGTGGTAAGAACATGCTCTTGGTGTTTGCTACCAGGAAACAATAACTGATGGACTATGTGTGAGTGTGGGATCATGGTTGTTTTGGTGGAGGTACTCTTTGTAGCTAATGGCTATTGTATGTTTTGCACTCCATGCTGTGCCTTGCAATGAGAATAATCTAACAGGCATCAGGCGAAGCTGGAGTTTTGTTAACCCCTAATAACGCAGACAACAGCCACAGATGCCACTTAGAATATGCCTTTATCCTGACCCTTCATGTGTAATTTCAAGTTAACAGAACTGTAATTAGTTCACATGTGTGGGTGTATCACAAACATGTGCGTATAACACTCAAATTGCAAGATGCCGGTATGGTATTTTGGGTTGAATAAAACCTTCCAGAAAAGAGGGACGCCACACCTTTGAGTATTTTATACTTCCTACTTCCAGCCGATTTTATTCAGTTTAAGAACACCCCTACCTTCCCAAGGAAAAAAAGACTTCCGGAATTCTGGGAGATTACAGCCGCCGTCAGAAAAGTTCTGGCCAAGCTAAATAACGAGTTCTTCTCCGACTTTAACCAAATTTGGTTGAACGTTTGACAGACAAAGACCAATCATAATAGGTTTGAGGGCAATAGGCCAAACGTCAAGGTTACAAGTATAGTTTAATCATGCGTTGTGATCTGAATCTCTAAATTGCCATAGCAACCTCTCGTCAGGCCATGGGTTAAAGGACTCACCGATTCTCTGCATGATTCATCTCTGGCAACAAAGTCTGAAGACATGGCATACTTACAAAAGTCTGCACTACTAGAAAATAGTATGCTGAAATACCGACTTTATGTTTAGAGAAAAGAAAGCTGTATGCATTCTACACAAAAGGACATCAATGCATCAGCAAACCGGACTAGGGAAGAAAACTCTAACATTGTTCGATTATCAAGTTCAACAGAAAAAAGCTCCAAAAGAATACAGTAGCTAGCAGTGTGAGAGAGGCCTTCACAGAGTACTTCTGGTCTGATGAAGGGTCAATACCCTAGCAAAATTACGTAACATTAGCCTAATCATCCCAGTCCTGTACGTATGTAGATTTTTTTTTTAAATTATCATTCTCTCTCTCTCTCTCTCTCTCTCTCTCTCTCTCTCTCTCTCTCTCTCTCTCTCTCTCTCTCTCTCTCTCTCTCTCTCTCTCTCTCTCTCTCTCTCTCTCTCTCTCTCTCAGTGGCACTGTCCTCCATGATATCGCTGGCAAATTTTAGCAGTATTACGTCCTACATACCTGTCCAACGGTGGTCACAGAAAAACCCACTCAGGCTTCTCAGGTGAAAATAACTACCAGTACGTTTCTTCTCAAATCTTTCTTACGAAGTACCATAGAACTGATCTGGAATTAAAGAAGCAGGATTACTTAGGGAGAAATAAATACAAGGTGTCTCGCGAGTCACGAACCATAGGTAAAATTGATTATTAGAGTATTTTTTCGAAGTGCTGACCGTCGTGCCTCATACAAATATTCAAAAGGGTGACCCATTCATCGAGGACACGAAAGATGTCTGAGGTTATTTCTCAGCACGCAGCTGTGATTCCTGATTCCAGACAAGGCAGTGACGTTGTATATGTTGAGAAGATAATGTGCTACCTCATCTGAAATCAAGAATCTCAGCTGCATGCAGATTAATAACCCGACATCTTACAACATGTCCTCCATGAGTGGGTCACCTGTTTGAATATTTGTATGAGGACGTTGGAGCTGTTTAAGAAGAGCATTTTCAGCCATGAAGAAGTAGCCAGAGTGGAGGAAATATTCTTACTGAAGTTATATAATGCCAATCCATCATGTACAACACTTGATAAGCTGAGATTTGTCCAGTACAAGCAGAGGTTGAGCAAGGCATTCAGCAGCTTCCAACTTCAGAGCCTACCTCATACATCCTCAGCTGCAAAGTATCACTCATAACGCGCCTACTTTGCAGTTCAGGAGTGGTTGGGCAATGTTGAAGATCTAAGTCCTACTGACTGGGGTTGGGAGCTTCAAGGTGGAATGCTCAATCCCAATTTGACTGACAGACCAGTAGCAACAGAGCATGTTCTTCTCACTGTGTTATGTGGGTGTAAACAAATGTGTGTTAAGAGATGTAAATGTCGCAAAGCAGGACTTAACTGTACACCGATGTGTTCCTCGTGCATTGGCCAATCTTGTGCTAATCCATGCCCACCTGATGGAGAAGATAGTGAGTCCCCATGCTATAATTGTGACCATTACTAGATATGATGCTAAAAAAAATGTTTTATTTAAAAACACGGTAGTTCAATAATTGCTGCTGGCAAAAGTTAGTGCTGGTTGTTGGCTTTAAATGTGTTGACTTTACCACTTTGTTTAAAACAGTACATTACCTTCATATCTTGAATATCATTACCTTCATCGTATCTTGAACATACATCAATAAATCATTGAAATAATGGTAAAAAATGGTTTTCTTATACTCAAAAAACTTTAAAAAGGAGTATTACATGACCATGTGTGACTTCTGGTCCCAAAGTTATATAAGAGTCCCATGCCGTTGGCGGCCATCATGGATTTTCGTCCCACACCGGTAGCTCATGTGGAATGTTTAGAATGTTTGTGGATTTCAACTTGGCATGCTTCCAAGTAGCTTTCCTGAAAAACTCAGCTATCTCGAATTTTTTTCAGGTTCCCTTCCATGACCCTGGCCTATTATGTTCATGGTATGATTATAGGAGGTAGTGAGGTAAAACTGAAGTATTAAAAAAAGAAGAGTGCATGATAACAATCATATTCGTTAACTCTTCCTCTCATATTAAATTCATGCTGACAAATTAGCTAAGAAAAAAGTTGGTAAATGGAATTTTCCCTCGTCTCATCCCTTTAGCGGCTCCCCTCGCCCCTGTCTATATAACACGAGGCGGAGCAGTGCTGGGCAGGGATCCTTCTCGCACTCATACTCCCCGTGGATATGTAGGTTATTTTGACCCCCTAAAGAGGTTAGTACTCACACGCATATTCCTCATGGGCACATTAAATGTAGCCTGAAGTAGTCTTAGCATAAACTGAGAAGTGATAAAGAGAAATGAAGTGAACGGCCTGCTGGAAAAAGCTTTTGTTCACTGTCGTGGCAGTGTTTTAGTACAGAATCATTCCCGTATGCCAGTTTATAACTATTGATTAAATTCCAAGTAGTAACTGAATATAAGTTAATTAATGGCTCATAGTGGTAAATTAATAAAAGTTAGAATCTTTACTTTTTCCAGGTCGTTGGAAGCAACTGGAAGTTTAAGGGTAAAAGTACCTAATCTAAGTATAACTCTAGCTAATAAGAATTTTATTTCCTACTACGTTTTCAAACAAATATCATAATATGTACTCTGCCAATTCTGTAATTTGTGCTTACTCATTACTGTGAACTTAGGATCACATATAGTATTATGTTTCTAGTGTAAATCAAATAAATTCCAAGGCACAGGTGCTGGGGGAAAAAATGCCTGGGTAAGGTGCTACCATGATCTCGGTAGAAAGGCCCTAGCAGATGTTTTGGTGGAGACACCGTGCCTTATACTCACCTCACCACACCTACCTCTGAGCCATACCTCACGTGCCCCACTTACCCGTGTCTTGAGTATTAATATTTTTTAGTAGTGGTTGTCCTAAGTAGGCAGGAGAATGTGTGTACTTTATTAAATTATAACCTAGACTTTAATAAGATATAATTTAAGGTAATTAGCCGTTATATTACCCTTTTTTTTTTCTTATGCATGCAATAACTGCAGTTAAGGGGACGGGTTTTGCTTTGACTTTATATTCAGGTGGCAGTTAGCATGAAAGGGAACAACTGTCCGTCGTAAACACCCACCCCCGTAACATTACATAGTCTCGATCTTGCCCTATAATCATCTATGATACGCCCCGCTGTAGTCGCTTTATATCCAGGAGAAAACTGAGTCCACCAGTCTGACCGGCGTGAGAAAGAGAGTGGTAGAGTTTACTGATTGAGTTACGTTGTGGAGGTGGAGAGGGGAGGCTGTGTGACCACCAATGTTCTTCGTGCATTATGGGAAGGGGAGAGAAGGGGAGGACGATGGAGAGGGAGGGAGATGTTGGGGAAGGGGGAGGGAGAGAGAGAGGGAGAGGGGGACAGGTACGGGAAGGATGGGTAGAAGGGGAGAATGTGTAAAAATTTCGTATGGAGCACAGCTAATCCTTATCAGTCTGCTCACACTCTCAGAGCTGTGTGCATGTGTTTGTATACCTTTCTCTTCCCTCGGGTATGTCCCTCATTATGCCACCACACCTACCACGATCACCACAACTATCCCTGTTGCCACACCTACCACAACCACCACTACCACCACAACTATCCCTATTACCTCACCTACCACAACTATCCCTGTTACCACACCTACCACAACCACCACAACTATCCCTGTTACCACACCTACCACAACAACCACTGCCACCACAATTGTCCCTATTACCACACCTACCACAGCCACCATTGCCACCATAACTATCCCTGTTTCTACACCTACCACAACCACGACAACTTTTACTACAACTGCCATTACCACCACAACAGTTACAATTACCACAACCACCACAACAGTCACTTTTACCATTACTACCACAATTACCACTAGTATCCGTCACCACAAATAGCACTTACTGCACCTGCCAATATTAGCACAACGACCACTACCATCACAACTATCACAAAGACCACAACCACCATTTCCACCACAACAATCACCATTACCACAACTATCCCCTTTACTGCAACCACCACTTTTATCATCACCTCCGTTATCACAACTATCACTACTGCAATAACTGCCACAACCACCACTACAACCACAACCATTAATTATCACCACAACCTCCACTGCACCCAACCAAAACCACCACTACAGCACAACCATCCCCACAACTACCACTATCACCACAAATACCACCATCAATGTATAAAACCATATATTTATCTAGAAGTTTGACATACCCTGTAACTAATTATTTCTATCTCTCCTTGCCTTTCTTCCTGTGTCGATCTTTCGTTTTCTTTCTGTCTACCTGTGTATCCATTAACCTTTCTCCGTATCTCATGAAGCTCTGTACCCTCAGTGCGGCCCCAGTCATGTCCAGCAAGAAGCCAGACACCACCACCATCCCAATCGTCGACCTCGGCCAGTTAGGTGAGTAACTAAACACTGATTCTAAGTTAGGTGTTATGGGTTACTTATCACTTACTGTAATTTACTAAACACTGTTTGGAAGTTAGACGTTGTTTGGGACAGAAACCCGTAAAAAAATTATGCTATCGGATCCGACCAATGACGGCTTCATCTCTTGATTTTGAAATGTAGTTTTTCTTCACATTTATATAATTATTGCATTCACTCTTGTCATAGCAGCACAGTGTTCAGTATACTATGTGCCAAAGCCTTGTTCTGTTATATGGACAGGCTGAAAAGTTGTAAACAATTTTATGAATTTAATTAACATCCTCTCCCTCCGTCATACATGAATCATCAACGTACAATCATAACATCTCATGCTTACCAAATATATTCATTGGTCCTTCGTTTGCATGATACTGATCAACAAAAAGTCCTGAAACTGGGGAGCTCTGGACCAAGAATTCTTGAACTATAGGATGGGAACCATTGCGTGAGACGAAACTCTGATATTAAAAGAAATAGAATGAAACATTAAGAATGAGTAAAAATGTCTGTGAAGAGAGGTAGATTGAGACATATATAAATACATATACACATACATACATATAGGCATTAATATGGTATGTAATAATTATAGACATGGACAATTACAGGCATTAGTGTACAGGGTGTTCAATAAATATGTAGCAAAAATCTGGGGGGATGTTCCAGAGACGATACTGAATGCAAATTCCTAAATGGGCATATTGCGAAATCTCAATAGTTTGGGAGTTACAGCACTCCACAGATCGGCTCTGGATGTGTTGGAGTCAGGGGACTGTAAATGAGAAGTCCATCATTTACAATGAGATTTAATAACAATATTATACAATATGCTAGACACTGGTACGTCATTCATATTTACAGCAAATGTTCACATCTCCGGCCTCCTTGCTCAGTGCATGCTGCAGCCCGTTGCAGAAGTGGCTCACGGCTATATATTGGTAGCAACGATTTTCCACATCCTCCACATGATCGACACTGATTTTCACCTATGTACCTGGCTACTTACAGTACATACCTCCCTATCTATCCTATTACATACATACATACATACTGTACATACATACATACACGAAGTAAAAGACGAAAAATAATTTAAAAAAACGAAAAACAATTAAAGCGTTCAAGAAGTCATAATCAGCAAGTAAAGATACGATAAGCCCTGCCGTTCAAACCGGGACGAAGAGAGAGGGGAGAGGTAGATGGGGACAATCCCCGGGGCCCGGGCCCGAAGGGAGGGCCCGAGACCTCCAAGATAGTGTTAAGTGGAAAGAAACTGTAACATGTATCATGTATTACGTGAATGGAGTGCAATTTTCATATATAAAGTACTGCATGAAATCATAGGAAACTTTAATGTATTCATTTGTTTCTTTCCATTACACAATAGTATTACTTATTTTTCTTTACATAATATAGCCTGTATGTAGTATAATTTCCTTGTAGTTATTATCGCTCTTTTGTAGAGAGGTAGAGGAGGACGCTATGGCACACCAGAATTCTTTGGGCAGTACATCAATGTGCCATTGCACACTGGTTAGGGAACACTTTAACTGTGAGCTAAACAGAGTACAATACTCGTATATTCAGCACAGATTTCAGGGGAAGGGGGGCCCACTGTCGATAATCTTGCCCAGGGTCTGGTGATGGTTGTCGGCGGCCCTGCCCTCAAACGATGGTCGGACAATCGCTTTTCTAGATGTGGGATCACTTCTAAGTGGAGCGGCTCTGTGCACCTGTCTCTCACTAACGATCCCCGGACATGAGGTGCTTCGCTTCCATAGTTTTTTGGCGACTTCATTCTCATTGTTTAACCATGAGCTTATTAATTACAGTCTAAAAACTTTATCAAGAAAAGATGTGATAGCTATTGGTCTGTAATCAGAGGGATCAGAGGAACTTCATTTCTCTGGTACTGGTTGAAAACTTATGACTTTATTTATCTATGGATCAGTGTCATCAGTGTAGGTCGCTGCGGTTTTACGAGCCTGATTTTCTAAGTACATGAAAAGAGGAGCAGGACAAGCGACACTACTTTTGTTGGTTACTGTGCTGTAAAATTAGGTCTTTGGAGTGTAGGAATTAAACTATTGGCCGTCATGTCCCCGCTGCTCTGTGTGTGTGTGTGTGTGTGTGTGTGTGTGTGTGTGTGTGTGTGTGTGTGTGTGTTGTGGTCACGTGATCAGTTTATTTACTCCTGTCACTGTGTGTTAATTTAATACCGTAAGCATAATAGGCGCTTTGGCAACTCATCCTTAGTAGTCCATTTTTTTTAATTTGACACGTTCATATACCCTTATACGTTATCTGTTCAGTCTATGTCGTTACTAAAAAGATATAATAGACGTACAACTGTTAAAGAAGCTGCAATGGGTGAGGTAGTTTTGGGTCAAATAATGTGATGGGTGAGATAGATAGCTTAGAGTTAAATAACTGATAGATAACTAAGAAAGAGGGTGATATAAAAACCTTATTGTACCAGGCTAGGAAGGATTCTTAACACCTTTTCTTAGGCGAATTACTTTGAGAATTACACCTTTACTGCTTAAGTGAAATGATTGCAATGATTTTAAAGAATATTCTTCAGCCCGAACAGACCTAATTATCTGCAGTCGACGGTGTTCTCTAGGTATAGGTATTTCTCCCATTAGTGTAGTTTACCTATTTGTATCTTTAGAATTTAGTGTAGGTTAGAGATTTCCCTGTTAGGTTTATTAGTTTTAGTTTTTGATTTTATTTAATTAGGTTTTTTTATGGGTTATATGAAAAAGGAAAAAATATACCGGTATATTATAAAATATTAAAAAATAAATAAAAAATCATTAAAGTATACATATGTGTGTGCCTTAACGATCAGGGGCTTCGGCCTCAATGGCGAACAGACCACTAGAGGTTTATTGGTGACTGCATTAACACTCAGGCTCTTATGTCTCTCTCCCAAAAAAGTAAAATCGTCTGGGTAAACTGGAATACAATACTGAGCAGTTCCAATGATAACAGGTTTAACAAGGGAATTAAGCTTGTAATATTTTAAAACAAGGTCAGTGGCTCCTTTTCTTTCACAATTTTCTTTCTTATATAGTTTGAGTTGTAAGTGACTGAAAACGTGTATTTAGAAACTGAACTAACCTCATCGACCCTCGTTAAAATATATTATGATGAGGTCGAGGTGTTTTACTTGCGGATGTCAGGCTTCATTGTTGCTGCACTGTGCGATCTGTATGCATTATCATTTGTTTGGTCAGGTTAGACGAGGTTAGTTTAATTTGGGAAACACACACACACACACACACACACACACACACACACACATTCCGGACCACCTACATTTCACATAAAACAAAGAAAGAAGATGAAGGATATTATATATATATATATATATATATATATATATATATATATATATATATATATATATATATATATATATATATATATAATATATATAATATAATATCCTTCATATATATATATATATATATATATATATATATATGTGTGTGTGTGTGTGTGTAGAGAGAGAGAGAGAGAGAGAGAGAGAGAGAGAGAGAGAGAGAGAGAGAGAGTGAGCCTTCCAAAAGATGAGTTAGTACCTAAAGTAGGTACTGACTTCAAACTCTTCGTCCTGTGTTTCGTATAAAGTTTTTACCACATTCTCGGCAGGAACCCTCCTTCAGGCGCATGGGAGAGTGGGGGGGGGGGGACGGATCATTGGATAGGATATCTAACTCGCTGCTTTAAGGACTCGAGTTAGAATCTCGCATCAGTCAAGCTGCTGGACGTATTTTATTTTCCCTTTGACCCGTTTACCCAGATGTACAACTGGGGACCTGGATGTAACTTCGACTGTTGCCGCTAGTGTTGTAGGGGGAAGACGGAGAGTTATGCAAAAAATGATCATCTAGATGAGCCCTGCGCAGTCGATACCCAAAAGTCTAATCTTTCTTCTGCAGGCTTGGGTGTGGCTGGGGGCCTGAGCGAGGATGAGCTCCAGCGGGTGGCAAAGGAGCTGGGAGCGGCCCTGACCGGTGTGGGCTTTGTGTACCTCAAGAACCACGGCATTCCCAGCCAACAGGTGGGTTGGTGGGTGGCAAAGCTTTCTCCACTCTGACTTATTGGCTGTAACTGTTTTCAACATCATCATCACTATCCTCCTCCTCTCTCTTTCAGGAAAGACTTCCAGTTCACCAGTAGGAGGGACGGCTGTTTCCAGTCCTGCCTTCTCGGGAGTAGGCCTGAGCACTGTGTTGTCAAAAATGAGAGCGCCAAGGTGTGGACCA
>NC_136971.1:30865880-30990880 GCF_032717465.1 Coenobita brevimanus
GTGGTGAATCGCTTGCTGTGCTGCGGATGGCCTACTACCCCACTGTGCCCTCCACCGTTCCGCCCAACACCATCCGATGTGCTGCTCACACCGACTGCGGCACCATCACACTGCTCTTTCAGGACGATATGGGAGGACTCCAGGTCAGCTTAGATTAGTTAGCTGAGATGAGGTCATGGGAGGTCAGGATAAGAGTGCTTTAACTTAGGGATAAGTAGCGTTAAGTGAGATTAAGATGGACTGCAACACCTAGGACGACCTTATGTTTGCTTGGGTTAGGTTAGATGAGGTGAGGTCCTGACTAGATTAGGATATATTAGCTTAGGATTGTAAGGGTTAGGTAAAGATTAGGATCATTTGCAACGCTTAGGAAGTGTAACTTGCAATGCTTTGGTGATAAAAACTCCGTGTACAAACAGCTAGATAAGGGAGTTTTATTACAAGCTCACAGTGAAACAGTCTACCTGTGTCGGCTGTCTGCTAAGAACTGATGCAATAACGCCGTCTTCAGGCGTGGGAGAGCATGCCACCTAGCAAATTTAGTGGGGGCATGTATGCATTGGGGGGAAAACATATATACATCGGGGGTAGACATAGTGTGGAGGGGGGTACACTACTCCCCCGGGTAGCTGAGACGGTGTCTCCCTGACACCTGTGAGGTAAATGGTGGGTGTGATTATAGTAGTAAGGCAGGACCGGGGAGGCTTTGTACAAAGGATAAGTATGATACAGGGGCAGTAGGGGAGACATGGCCATGTTGAGGGGAGGGAATTAGAATGGATATATACATATAAGATATACAAGGAATAATAGGTACAACCAGTAAGGGTCGAAGGGATATATGAACATAATGGGAATTAATTTCAATAATAGTTTGATACATGATAAACAAGGAGTAGATATGAGAGTTCTATTGTTGTTCTTCCTTCATTTTTTTTTTGTGTGTGGATTTTCTGTAGGACACACTGTCACTGAGTAATGTATGAAAGAAATAACCATCATTTTCTAGTAGGCAGAGTGCTGTTCACAGTTTGGTTAATTGTCAGATGGCATTGCTAGTCACTGAATGTGAGGGCACTAAATACGGGAGTTTCTACATCGTGTGTAGGGCGTACTATGCCTGTAGCGACTCTGATTCTCCTGGAGTCGACATTCCATTTTTCTGACACAACAATGCACTGCACACAGATGATGAGTAGAAAACCTATGAAAGCGATAACCACAGGGGGAAACACAACTGTCGGATGAACCCATGAACGGCTGAAGGCCAGAGAAAATTGATCCATAATGAAATCACTGTCACTGAGGAAGGTGAGCATGCGCAAGTGAGGGGAGGTGATGGTAATGTTGGCAGATGGTAGGGTTGAAGGCATGTCGATTGGTTGAAAGATGTCAGTAGGAGTGTTTACGAACAGCTTGGTGATAGCGAGTGGCTGTAAGTGATGACGGACTCTGATTTGATGGTACAATAGTCAGGTGCTTTGTAGAGACCAATTGAAGGGACGGAGCGAACGGGAAGAACCAGGACACATGATTGTGACAGAAATGGGAACAGCAAAGAAGAAGTACTGGACATGGATGAGGTGAGCATGGTGGACCGGGAGGTCAGGAGCTGGGACCAAAAGAACAGGCCGAGTAGATGGAATGGTTATGCTAACTAAAGCAGACTCACAGGGTGCAGCACTGCTAGGGAAGATAGCGAAAAGGTGGGCAGCACAGAGACGAGGTCGGAGTAAGGGAGGAACATTGCTGGAGGTCTGTGGAAGAAAGGAAGGCAACGGAAAGATGATCATGGGAGAGGAGGAAATATTTTGAAGGAACAGATACCTGTAACAAGGAGTTGTTGAGGCGGAAAGGGAAGGGAATGATGTGGAAAAGGTTAAAGGTTATGGCAGAACGGAGAGGAATATGGACGACGACGTATGGTAGTGAGAAGAGAGTGGCTTCGAGAACAGGATAATAATATTCAAGGGAGGAGTAAGGGAGGACTGGGGAGTCCGGAAGGTGGAGTGAGCCCATTCCAGGACAGAACGGAGAGCTGAGACAGGTACTAAGTCGGCAGTGACACGTCCATTGATAGCATCAATTGCAGGATACTACCAACTGCGTAAGGAGACTTGAGACAGGAGAGAGTCAACGGCCAGTTGGAGATTATCCATGTTGAGTTTGAGGTAGAAGAACTGGGAGATAACGTTGAGATCTGAAAGGTGGCGTTGTAAGATATCGGTGAAATTGTTTAGAGTGGACTTTGACTTCATTGAGTTAGAGCTTCTGTAACACAGAGTGTTGGATTTTAATGACTTAGCGTTGTGATTCTAGGGCGGAAGCTAAATGAGTGAGATCAGATTTTAAGCCAGAAAATGTCGCGGGCTGTAGCAACGTCAAACAAGCCACTATTTCACCGAAGTCGAAGAGACCTCGTTTCACACGAGAACGACTCCACGGGTGTCTGAATGGAAAATGTGTCATTGAGCTCAGTGAATCTGTTACTTATGTATTGCAACTGCCAGGAGAGTGGGAGGAAAAGGTTATAGAGATACTCATTTGGGTTGTGTGTCCCCATGAGGGCCGTGAGATGGTTCCTGATTCCGTGGAGCTGGTACTGTAGGGCAGGTAGGGCAATGGCTACGCTGGGTTGTGGGCACAAGATCGTAGCTGCTAAAGAGGCGATGGCGTCGATAAGACATTACCTCGCCTCCCGAGCCGACTAAGGTCTCTGGGACGTACTTCACCATCGTCCTGACTCCTGACCCAGGCCCCAGGAGGGTCAGCACTGCCAGCAGGGAGATCGCTAACATCGTACCTAGAAAAATCAGGGTAGAGTTAATGGGGCAGGTCGTGAAGAGGCTGATGGGCAGAGCGCAGTTTGGACCGATATTGATTGGTTGGGATGAATGAGCAGGTGGAGATGGAGATGAAGGAGACTGAGGGATAGGTGGAGACAAGGTAGACTGAAGGATGGGAGGAGGAGAAGAGGGGGCAGGAGGTTGTGTAAGTGACTCTTCCAACACGAGGCCACGGGGTGCTCGCTCTAAGTCAACGATGTGGACCCATTTGTTGTCCTTAGTGGACAGGTCCTGGAGGTGAAATTTGTTGCCTTGTTGGAGTGAGGACGCGGTAGGGCCCTGTAAATTTGTCATCCAACTTTAGAGGAACGCTGCATGGGGAATGATAAAGACAAGATCGCCTACACTGATAGTGATAGGAGAGGCGGACTTATGTTGGCGCTGCAGCATGTCCTCCTGAGAGGAAGCCAAAGTGGATTGGACATACTGGTGGATTGTCTGGAAGTTGGCCACTCTTAGTTTAACATAATCATCCATGTTGTAGATGGGTTCTGGCTTTGAGGATAAGAGAGAGTATGGGGAGGTCCTTGTCAAAGCCAAAAAGGACGAAGAAGGGAGATTCAGCAATGGATGCATTGATGAAGTTATTGGATGGAAGATGCCATTCTTGGGGAATCCAGTCATCCCAGGACGAACTATGGGACCCTAGGATGTCTCGAGGCATTCTAAGATTTTACGGTTGTGGCGTTCTACAAGGCCATTGGAAGCCGGATGGTTAGGCACGACATTGCACTTACTGATATGAAAGTGGCGACAGATCTCATCGAGAAGGGCTATTGTTGAATTCTGTACCGTTGTCAGTAAGACCGGTATGAGGGGTACTGAATGGGCAAATTACGTGATCTACAAAGGCACGGGCAACGCCATGGAATTGTCGGAGAGGGGGACGAGGGACACAGTAGCGGGAGAAGTGGTCGACCGCTATGAACAAGTACTCAGCGCCAGATCTCTGTGAGAGGTAGTTTTAAGAGATCGATTGAGACAGTTTCCCATGGTCGTGACGGGATTGGGTATTGTAAGAGAGGTGCTGGTGTCGGTTGATCCTTTGTGGCGGTGGCAGGAGAGGCAAGAGTCACAGTGGCATTGATATCACAAGCATGGTTGGCCAATAGTATTTGAGACGCTTGGCGCAAGCATCGGTCTTTACCTGGATGGGAAGCTTGAGGAGTATTATGAACAATATGAAGAACCTTTTGGTATCAGGTGCAGTGGGGGACAACAAGCTGGCGTACTTCGCCGATTGGGCATATCTTTTGCCTGTTAGCAGTAAGTTTTCCTGTACAAGCAGATCATCATCTAGCATGAACTCATCTAGTGATACTGGCATAGAGTAGAAGGTCGAGGCATCGCCAGATTCTAGAAATAAAATGACTTTGGACCACATGGGGTCTTGGTGTTGAAAGTTTCATAACAACTTCTGACGTTAGTGTAGTGTTTTCAGTTACTTCAGGCTGCAGTGATGTTATAGCTGCTGCTACGTGACGTGAGAGTGCGTCTGCGACTACATTCAACTTGCCTGGTACATGGTTGAAAAGTGGGATTGTAAAGTCCTGGATGATGACAGACCATCTAGCTAACCTACTCTGTTAGGTTGCGATTTTTGAACAAATCACATAGTGGAAGGTGGTCTGTTTGGATATACACTGGATAACCATAGACGATATCTCTGAAATGTTTCAAGGATCAGATTACCGCTAGTGCTTCGAGATCTGTGACACTGTAGTTACGTTCAGCTGTGCTAAGTGGTGCGATCATAGCATACGCTTATTACTGCGCTTCCTTGATGCTTCATCGAAGTTGCATCAAAACGGGCACCAAGTCCAGTGCCTGGAGGCGTCTGTGCAGAGAAGGAATGGTGTGGCATAATCAGGGAACGCTAGAATAGAGGCATTTACAAGAGCTACCTTTAGCTTTTGGAAAGCCTGTGACTGGTCGTTAGTCCAAACAAAGGGCACATTCTGCTTGGAGTAAGTGGGTCAGAGGAGCGGCGGATGATCTTCATGTAATCGCGGATAAAGCAAACGATAATAGCCACTGAGGCCCAGGAAACTTCGTACAGCGTCGGTAGTGGTAGGTTTTGGGGGAAGTTAATGATCGCCTTAGCGTTTTATCCTCATTAGTATGAATGTCCTTTTGCATCTAACATGGCAACTAGGAATTTGATTTTCTTTCACAGAGAAGTCACATTTACTCGAGATTGATTTTTGTGGCCTGCGAGCTGGAGGCGTTTAAAGACTTACTTGAGTTTGCAAATGATCAGGGATGGATTTACTCACAACAATGATATCATCCAGGTAAGCAAAAAGAGAGTGTCCCATCATACCGCTGAAGACTGAATGGATAAGTCGTATGAACACGGAAGGAGCATTTCTCAGACCAAAAGGGAGTCTCTTAAAACTGAAAATGTCCGGAAGGGGTGCTAAAGGCTGTAACTGGGCGAGAGGACTCTTCCATTTCGACCTGCCAGTACCCGCATGAGGTGGTCTAAAGATGAAAAGACTACGTTATTTTCACCAAGTGGGATTCATAGCAAATTGCAAGTGAGGACAGGTAGCGGGAAACGGTCTGGAACGGTGACAGAATTGACCTTACGATAGTTGACTACTGGTCTAAAGTTGCCGTCCTTCTTGTTCTAAGAAAAGTGGGCTATTCCATGGACTGACGGAGGGTTCAATAATGTCCTGGTCTAACATGTTCTTGTATCATTTGATCTGTTTGCTTTCTCTGGCTGAGGCAATCGGATAATGCTGGTATGTAAATCGGCTGAGTTCCTGGGAGTAGTTCAATCGTATGTTTGACAAGGTCTGTTCTACCCATCGGTTCACTGGGTAAGGCAACCACGTTTCTGTACGAGGTTAGAAGGTCGAGGAGTTGAGGCGTATGTTCTGGGAAATCTGTGCAAGTGAGATGTGAGAGCATATTGGGTGAATGCGTCGGCGCAGATCCCGTAGAGTTAATAGTACATACAATCGCATTGGCGTATCATCAGTCTGAATAGTAGGAATTGAGGAATCTTGGCACACCTTTTAAGGCCGCTGGGTATACTAGGAAGTCTCCAATCTGCACCACTTTTAAGTTTTTTAGTGGAGTATTTTGTGACATTGAGCAAGTACAGGTAGCATAAACTGTCCTCTAAGACTGTACACCACGCTGGACTCATAAGTCAAGCCAGTCACACACGTCTCAGGTAGGGTTAGTACATCCACTCCTTCTTTCAGCACCGGGCAACAAACAGAGACTTTTGGTGAACCTAAGGTGCGGTAACAAAATTGTGCACGTATTCGTTACTGCAAGTTTCCTGTCTCTGTGTGTTGGAGAAGACCAGTTCAGGACTGTGTGAGGCAGGTAACTGAGACATGTCTGAGTCAGCAATAGTGTTGTCGGGAGAGGATGTAAGAGCCATGTTCGAGGGCTGAGATGATGTATCAGGAGACATTGAGGAATTTATGTCCTGTTCGCAGGTCAGTAAAGGAATGATCTCTGTATTCTCAGATGATGAGAGTGGTGGTTTGGGCTGGGTTGGACTTTTTGGTAGTGATAGGGACAGAGGTAATTGAAGGACTGATTTGATCATAAGAACAGGACGGGGACATTCCATAGTGTAAACCGGGGAATCCAGAAATGTCTATACTACCACAAGCAGGTAATAATGCAATGGAATGTTGTGCCATGGTGGAGAAAGCAATAAGGGCATCTGCTGGGATAACTGCAAGTCATTAGGTGACATGAAATTCACGAGGATAGGGGGCAAAGCGCTGTGGAGTTTGACCTTCAAGGGTGACTCTTCCCTTAACCTTAAACTCCTGAGCCGTTAACACCGCATATGAATGTCTGGTGGTTCTAAGAAACTGACGTGGTTGTGATGGCGGTGAATAATTTGTAAAGGAATTTTCGGAGATGAGATTTACTATAGATCCTGTGTCCAAGAAGAATGACGTTGGTATGTCATGACTGCTGTCCAAGAATGACTAAAACTCGAGGATGTTGTGGGACCTACATGGCGGATGGGGAGTTGGGTTTCTAGTTCTACGTGATATTGGTCCGCTAATGCGCTGCGCTTTCCGACTGTGGGCGGTGTTGAGGTAACGATATTCCTCAGTGGGGTGAGTCGTGCTTGATTTGTGGTATTTTGCAGTGTGGACGACGTGAGCGGGAAGGCGTGACGCCTGTCTGGTTTGGGAGTGAGGACGTCTGTATGTACGGTCGCAACTGGATGCTCGATGTCCAGGAAGACCACAGTACCAGCAAAGAATCCAAGATTGTCTGTTCCGTGAAGGCGCTGGCTGATCACGACCTGCGGTAGGAGAGCGATGTGTGGCAGGTCTGCCGCATGTGGTGGGACGGGAGCGAGATTGGTCTGGGGTAGTGATGTGACAGACTGAGGAGGCCAAGGGTTGGGTGGTGCCCCTGGACGCGGTGTAGTTCCGAACCTGTTCTTTCATGAATGGCTTTAGTGACCTGAATAATTTTATCTCCCTGGATTGAAACCGATTTCCAAGGCTAGCTCTCGCTGTTTAGGAGTAAGCCAGTGAAGGAATCTCAGGTAACCAATTAAGTCAGCAAAGTTGGTGCGAAAGCATAGGAACGCCATTCTTGTCTTCTAACCATTTCGTGCCTACCAGTAATTGGAGCATCTCGCTACTAGTTGCTTTCATGGCGGCGGCAGCTTCGCGGAGCTTGCATATTGCGCTGGGACGCGCAAGTCCTCATCTAGTTGGTTTAGGAGATTAATGAATCCCCATGAGAGACGCGGAATTTGAATGCTGGCAACAAAGGCTGATGAGTTCCGTACGAAAATCAGCAAAGGTACGAATGCTATCGAAATGTCCTGCACAGATCGCGGATCCGATGTATGATTTACCGTGGATGCAAGCGACCGAGGAGGTAAGCTACTTTGAGCGATTCCTCGGTAATTTGTCTATTATTTATTTCCGGTTTCGACTTCTCTGAGGAAATCATAGACAGACCAAGTTGGGTCCTGGCCGGTAAATTTGGGATGATTGGCATCGTCGAGATAGATAGACTGTGGAGGGTTGGCCATGGCTGGAAGTGCAGAAGAGGCGGGAGGAGAGGTGTGGGAGAGAGAGAAGGCAGTGGCAGTGAAGGGCGAGGAAGACGGGGTATGAAGGGAGGCAGGAGAAGTAACAACAGTGGAAGGAGTAGAGGAAGAAGAAGGGAGAGTAGAGGCAGGAGTAGAGGAGGAAGTATCTGGATTTACGAGGGTAGGACGGGTAGTAAGTGATTCTGCGGGAAGTGAAACGGGAGTCTCAGGTACAGGGCGGTGGTACGCTTTGCCACTTCGTAAATGAGTGATTGTGTTAGAGTCGGCAGACGGGGTATGAGCAGGTGATGTTTCCGGGTCGAGAGGGCTGGCGGTAAGCGGTTGACGTGGAAAGTATGACATTTAATGTGGCAATGGAAGATGAAAGGATGAAGATGGATACGCAGGTGGAAATGTATAAATAACAATGAGAGAATGGAATACACTAGGTGTGAAAATGAATGAAGGTGCGGGCATGGATGGTTTAAATAAAATGCGAAGGATGAGATGGATAATAAATAACGTAGGGGAAGATGAAAACGGGGTAATGGAAATGAGATGGAATATTTACAATAACCAATCTGTAGAGAAAATCGAGGATAATCTCTATAGAAAGGAAAGATATACTATAGTTACACAGTAGAAACGGGAGTGTCGAGAGGTATGACGTGCAGGGTGGCTGGGCGTAGCTGGGCTGGGGCGGGGCGGGGCGGGGCGGGCCGGGGCGACGGGGCGGGGCTGGGCGGGGCTGGCCTGCGGGGTAGAGACAGCTAGGCGGAGAGGAGAGGAGACGCCGCGATGAATCACTGGCAGGGAGTGGCGGTCTTAGGAGGCTCCGTAATGCAGACCAGATGCGGGCGACGGCAGAGGCCGGTGGTGGGTGGTGAGGCAGATGTCGGAGCAAGGCAGGTGTAGAGCTGGTGAATTGCAAATGCAGAGAATGGTGGTGCGCAGACAGCGGGCAGACAGTGATAAGTGGCACCGTGGGGGCAGGAGCTATGATGAGTCCGGAATAGGTGCTGGGAACAGGTGCAACAGGTGCGTAGGTCGGCGACGGTGACACTTGCGGTCAGGAACAAGGCGTATGGGTGCGGTTGTTTGAGAGGTGAGCACTGGCGAGAAAAATGGTACACTCGAAAAGCACAGCCAAGGTATAGAGGCACAGAGGAAGGGGCGAGGCTGGCAGATGCGAGACGTCGTGTATCTTGTTGTATCACTAAAAATCCAAGGAGGCGGTCAGAATGTGATGGTTCGAAACACCGCTGCTACCAAATGTAACTTGCAATGCTTTGGTGATAGAAACTCTGTGTACAAACAGCTAGATAAGGAGTTTATTACAAGCTCACAGTAAAACAGTCTACCCGTGTCGGCTGTCTGCTAAGAACTGATGCAATAACGCCGTCTTCAGGCGTGGGAGAGCATCCTGACCTAGCAAATTTAGTGGGGGCATGTATGCATTGGGGTGGAACATATATACATCGGGGGTAGACATATTGTGGAGGGGGTACAAAAGACTCCATGTATGACTGGATTAGGTTAGATGAGATGAGTTCATGGGAGGTTAGGATAAATTAACTTAGGCGAGGATAAATCACAGTAAGATGGATTATGTCACCACCACAAGGACGACATAGGAAAACACCAGGTTTGTTTAGGTTTGGTCAGGTGATGTCAAGTTATGCTTTGTTAAGTTTGGTTTGATTAAGTGGGATTAAATAAGGCTGAGTTAGATAAAATCATTGCAGATGGTGTTAGATTAGCTTCGGTTAGGTGAAGTTTTAGTAGGTGAAGTTAGGTTGTTTTAATGTAGCTTAGTTTAGGTTACATGAGACATACTATTTCAAGTTTTATATTAATAAAAAATATTTCAAGGTCGGTTAGGTAATCTTTGACATGATTTACAAATGATTTTGTTAGTCCGTTCAGGGTGAATTAACGTCGGTTAAGTCGGATAAGATTATGAATAATTTCGGGTGGAAATTGTTTAGTTGCACTGAATAAGTCAAGTTCGGTTTTCTTAGGTCAGATCTGACGACGTTACTGACTATTTAATGTGGAATTTCTAGTTCCCACTGAATAGGTAAGTTAGGAGGGTAAGGAAGGATGGGGAGGGTGGAAGGTTGAAGGGCATGGAGGAAGAGAATGAAGAGAAAAAAGAAACATGGGAGAAATGGGAAAGAAAAAGAAAAGAGAGGGAAAAAACAAATAAACTAGTAAGAGACTCAGAGCTACGTAAAGCAAGATCAGGAATGAGCTGTTGTCAGAGAGGGGACATGGAAGTCACATATCATCATTAATACAAACTGCGGTTCTATTTTTTTTTTTCTTTATTTAAGCATAATTATCTCTGGTCCATATATAAATTACAGTAGATAAATATAATGAAAGAAAAGCATTCGGGACCCGAATGCTAATCAACTTCCTGATTATGCTGTTGGCCAAGTCCAAGATTTTGGCTATATCTTGATGCTCTGAAAGATACATCTTGATAGCTCAAGCCGTTCATGAGATATAATGGTCCTAAAGGAGGGCGTTAAAAACAAGTTGACCTTTGGCAGCCATTTTGCTGACCTTAACATTGATCCCGAGTGCCTATTCTCGGACTCGCCCAAGATTTTGGCCATATCTTGATACCCTGAAGGTTTCATGTTGATAGGTCAAGCCGTTCATGATATATCATATGAACAGACACACACACACACACACACACACACACACACACACACACACACACACGTGGTAACGTTCCCGCTTGCCAACTGGTGGACGGGAGTTCGCGCCTCGCTCAGGTTGCGAAAAGTTTCACTGACGAAGTGGGTGGTTACTGTCCCCCTTGAGCAAGGGGACGGGTGTGCGTGTGTGAAGGTCACAGCCTTGCCCTTAGATCGGACTATATGAGCTCTCAGCTCCCTTCCGGGAGGGTAAAAGCTGACGATCACGACCATCAAGTGATCCTGACCGACCCGGTGAATTACACACACACACAAACACACACACACACAAACACACACACACACAAACACACACAAACACACACACACACACACACACACACACACACACACACACACACAGGCGAGCAAAAACATTATCGCTACACCTTGTAAAGGTGGGCGATAATTTTAGATGGATAATGTATTTAGGTCCGTGACGTGGAAGGGCGATGGGTGGACGCCACACCCATCCCGGGGACCATCGTAGTCAACGCTGGGGACCTTCTTCAGTTCTGGACAGGTGGAAAATATGTAGCCACGGTAAGCTGGAAGTTTGAATAGTTTTTCTGTTGTTATTCTGAAATGATGGTTTTGAATAACCCCCCCACCACCTCTCTCTCTCTCTCTCTCTCTCTCTCTCTCTCTCTCTCTCTCTCTCTCTCTCTCTCTCTCTCTCTCTCCCTCTCTATTCCAGCGAACGCCAGAAGATTGTATTCAACTAAGAGTGAGTCATAGGAACCCGAGTGGAATAAAGTTATCTGGTTCCGAGACACATTGATTTATTTACTTTTATATTTGTCACATTTCTGGGCAGTCGGGAAATACGATCAACGGTGCAGGATTCTGTTAATCTCTTCATGTATACATTATATTTATGTTAGTTAGCTCCAAGATAAATTGACTGGGTTATTGTATTCCCTACTGAATTTTACAGGTGCCACGTTAGACATGATTCTGGAAGACTGGCCTACCTTGGGCATTATTTATTTCATTCGTTTATTTATTTATTTCTCACCACTAGAAAAAATGAAATAAATATGGGGACAAAAGGTCGACTATAATTTCACTACATCTACTTCACAACTAAGGTATGTTCGTCACTTTCCTTCTGTGACGCATTATCGAAAAAGGAATCATCTTTGTGCAGAGAAACCATACCAAGCCTCTCTCAGCTTAGGAATATTAGGCAGCTGAGGACATGAGTAGAAGTGGTCGAATATTAAGGGAACTTACTTTACTGATTGCACATGCTTATTAATCGTCGCTGTCGTGTATATCATCATCATTATCATTATCATCATTATCATCATCATCACTACCATGACCCTGTTGCATAAATTCGTCATCCGTCACACACGCTGGATTCTTTCTCACACTCACTCCACACACTCTTTCCTTCCTTCATTCACCCACTTTCTTTACTTTTTCTATCAAACATTTTTTTTTTTTTTTACATACGGTACTCGATCCATTCTCACACATTCCTCTCTCACACGCTCACTTTTCCTGCTTTCTCTCAATCCCAACCCCCCTTATTTTCAATCATTTTAAAATTTCTCATACATCCACATTTTCCACACATGTTTTCACACACACACACATACACTATTTCTCGCTCTCACATATATCACAAACTCTCTCCTCACACTCACTCTACATTCGCTGTGCTTCTCACACTCACATTCTCACACCATTTTTCACACACTTTATCGCACACTCTCACTCTCATTGTTCACACTTTATTCTGTACACACACACACACACACACACACACACACACACACACACACACACATACACACACACACGCACACGCACACACACACACACACACACTCATAATAATAATAATAATAATAATAATAATAATAATAATGATGATGACTATGATGTTCCCAGGAGCACCGCGTGATAATCCCGGAGGAGGAGGTGAGGCGTCAGTCCCCCCGCCAGTCGATTGCTTTCTTCGTGCAACCGAACGCAGAGACCCTGGTTCGCCCCCTTGACGGCTCCAACACCTACCAGCCCATCACAGCCAAGCAGCACCGCCTTAATAGAATCAGGATGATTTACACCTAAAGAGAGAGAGAGAGAGAGAGAGAGAGAGAGAGAGGGAGGGAGGGAGGGAGCGACGTGGTTAAAAATGTGCTACTATGGACATTTCTTTACCTAGAGAGAAGAAAAAAGAATAATTGATAATAATAATAATCCATCCATCAGCCAATCCTTTATTGCCCCATGAGAAGCGTAGGAGCCCGGGGCTATGCAAGTTGGTCTTGACATTTAAGATACGAGTGACCAGCCTCACTCATCCCTGAGTGGCATTACATGAGCAATAAACCCCAACCACCCCTTCGATATAAACACTCACCGGCTCAATCCGATTGGAGCGCCGTAATTAACCACTAAGCCACCAGGCGCCAAAATTTGGTTATATGGTTGCCACCCAACGTAGTAAATGGTTTCCTGGTGTACAGGAAACCATTTGCCTTGTCATTCAGTGTAGAGTCACCCACAGGCAGAAGTAAGAGGAAAGAATGAAGGAAAGGAAGACAGAAGAGGGAGTGTAAAGTCACTCGTAGGCAGAAGGACGAGGAAAGACTGAGGGCAAGAAAGACAGAAGAGGATGGAAGGAAAGAAGGATGGAGGAGAGGAAAGGACAGACACCCGAGAGCAGCACTACATCGATTGAGTGGATGGCGAGCGCCCCCACCTACCACTAAATAATAATATTAATAATAATAATGAGAGAGAGAGAGAGAGAGAGAGAGAGAGAGAGTAGTGCTGTGGACTTACTCTTACTTACAGAGAAAATAATAATAATAATGATAATAATAAACAGGAATAATAATAATGATTAGTAAGAGAGAGTAAGAAGAGACTGAATGAGGAATTTGGAAGGAATTTGAGTGTAAAATGGAGGGACTGTAAGAAAATGTTTTAGAATTGGTGTAGTGTGTGGTGAAATGCTGAAGCATGGGGGAGAGATAGTAGTAGAATGGATGTGGTAGATGTGCAGATTGGCCTGGGAGGAAGGTAGAGTCCCGGAGGATTGGAAGTCAGGTATAATTATTCCCTTGTACAAAGGAAAAGGGGAAAAAGAAGTGTGTGGTAATCATAGGGGCATTTGTCTTCTTAGTATAATAGAAAAAGTGTATGGTAGGATACTTATTGACAGAGTTAGAGAAAGAACAGAGAAATTAGTTGAAGACGAACAGGGAGGCTTTAGGAAGGGAAGAGGTTGTGTACATCAGATATTCATTCTTAGATCTTTTGTGGAAAAGGTTCTAGAGAAGGGAAAGAAGTTGTATGCAGCTTTCATGGATTTGGAGAAAGCATATGACAGGGTGGATAGACAAGGATTGTGGAAAGTGTTAAGAATATATGGAGTAGATGGGAAGTTGTTGAATGCTGTGAAGAGTATGTACGATGGTGCTAAGGCTGCAGTGCGTATGGATGGTGAACTAAGTGAATTTTTCTCTTTGAAAGTTGGGTTGAAACAGGGATGTGTCATGTCTCCATGGTTGTTCAATCTGTACATGGATGGGGTAATAAAACAGGTACAAGGTAGGGTAGTGGATGTTGGAGTGGCCCTGGTGAGAGAGGATAGTGTTTGGAAACTCCTGTACTGTTGTTTGCAGATGATACTGTGTTGTTGAGTGAAGACGAAGGGGAGCTGCAAGGCTTGGTGGATGAGTTTGGGAGAGTGTGTAAGAAACGGAATCAAAAGGTGAATGTAGGGAAGAGTAAAGTGATGGTCTTTGAGAGGGGTGAAGTCAGTGAATGTACAGCGAGGTTGGATGGTGAGGAATTGGAAAATGTGAGTGCGTTTAAGTACTTGGGTAGTGTGATGAGTAAGGATGGAGGTTTGGAGGGTGAAGTGCTTGAAAGGGTACAGCAGGGAAGAAAGGTTGCTAGTTCACTGAAAGCAGTGATAAGAACCAGGGAAGTGAGCATGGAAGTGAAAAAGTTACTACATGACAGTATTGTGATACCAACTCTAACGTATGGAAGTGAAGCTTGGACGTTGTTGGAAGGACACAAATCAAGAGTGAGAGCAGTGGAAATGAGTTATTTAAGAGGGAGCCTGTGGAGTCACATGGAGAGACAGGCTGACGAATGAGGATATAAAGTAGCATTGTGGTGTGGATGTGATAGGAAGCGTTATGAGGAACACACTGAGGTGGTTTGGCCATGTGTAAGACTGACGAAGAGAGTGTATGTGAGTGAGGTGGAGGGGGGAAGAGGGAGGAGGAGGCCGAGGATGAGATGGAGGGATGGGAGTGGAGAGGTATATGAGAGAGGGGAGAGTGAGTTGGGAGCAGGGCAGTGAAATGGCGAGGGACAGGGCGACATGGAGGCAATTTGTTTGTGGCCACCCCAAACGGGATTAAGGCGTCTGGCAATAGATAGATAGATAGATAATATAATGATAATACTGTATGGGTATTGTTTACTAGTTTAACTATTATACAGGACATCAGTTAACTTCTAAGTAACATTCACTCTGAATAGTTTTCAGTGTATTTCTATATAATCCATTCACTCCTAATGATATATATATTGTTTTATTTTTGGGTGTGTTTCGGATGTGTCTGAGGTACGCATCAGGTGTGTCTGAGGTATGCATCAGGTGTGTCTGAGGGATATGTCCAGATACAAAGGGCATTTTCTGGGGTGTGTTTTGGTGGTAGATAAGTTTGGGTTGTATGCGACCATCAAAGTTGTTCTTTATCTTGCTTATTATATTCTTTATATCACCAGGTCGTTTTATTTAACATTGGAGGTATTTTCTCGAACTGCAGGTGTTAGATACAACTTTCGTTTACTCCTTTACTCACAGTCCTTCCCTAAGTTGGATGAAATTGTCAGGAAGTAACAAGAATAAACAAAAAAGTATTCAGTGGGTCAATTTCTTTCTGCAACCAATTATATTTACGTGGAAAAGCAATAAATAAATAAATAAAAGAGCTGAAATCGTCACCCCAAGATGACATGGCGGGAAGGCCTTCTCTGATGGGGTGCTTTGGTGCAAGTTTTGGGAAATTCTTAGAACACTTCCCACACCTCACTTCCCGAACCATACCTGGTAAGGAGGGAGGAGGGGAGGCTAGGCGAGAGAGGATGAGGAAGTGGGAGGCGAGAATGTTTTAGTTCCCAGTGACACAACAAAAAATAGATCATGATGTAACAGTTTTAAGTCACAGGACCGTATTCTACATGGCATAAGAGACCACTTAGCCTTAGTGTTTTATTGTGCATATTACTCCCTGTTGTTTTCTCATATGTTATTTATGTGTCTATTATCGAGTTAGTTTGCCTTAGTAATGTACAGTCAGAGACAAAAGTTCGTCTAATATTTCACCTCCTCTACATACACCTTTCCTCTTTTAGGTAATAATCTTAAGCTGAGAGGTATTTGTTATGAATCTGTCCGTGGATGACTCTTTATGATATGAGGCATCAGGGAGCTCTAAATGTTGAGTAGACGCAGTGGAATGGGTATACTATGTAAAATAAATAGGTAAAGAGAAGGTACTACGAAATTATCAAAAAAAAATAAAAATAAGTAAATAAAGTTTCCGTTTACTCTTTAAAGCAACAACATGCTCTTGGTGTTTGCTACCAGGAAACAATAACTGATGGACTGTGTGTGAGTGTGGGATCATGGTTGTTTTGGTGGAGGTAATCTTTGTAGCTAATGGCTATTGTATGTTTTGCACTCCATGCTGTGCCTTGCAATGGGAATAATCTAACAGGCATCAGGCGAAGCTGGAGTTTTGTTAACCCCTAATAACGCAGACAGCAGCCACAGATGCCACTTACAATATGCCTTTATCCTGACCCTTCATGTGTAATTTCAAGTTAACAGAACTGTAATTAGTTCACATGTGTGGCTGTATCGCAGACATGTGCGTATAACACTCAAATTGCATGATGAAGGTATGGTATTTTGGGTTGAATTAAACCTTCCAGAAAAGAGGGACGCCACACCTTTGGGTATTTTATACTTGCTACTTCCAGCCGATTTTATTCAGTTTAAGAACACCCCTACCTTCCCAAGGAAAAAAAGACTTCCGGAATTCTGGGAGATTACAGCCGCCGTCAGAAAAGTTCGGGCCAAGCTAAATAACGAGTTCTTCTCCGACTTTAACCAAATTTGGTTGAACGTTTGACAGACAAAGACCAATCATAATAGGTTTGAGGGCAATAGGCCAAACGTCAAGGTTACAAGTATAGTTTAATCATGCGTTGTGATCTGAATCTCTAAATTGTCATAGCAACCTCTCGTCAGGCCATGGGTTAAAGGACTCACCGATTCTCTGCATGATTCATCTCTGGCAACAAAGTCTGAAGACATGGCATACTTACAAAAGTCTGCACTACTAGAAAATAGTATGCTGAAATACCGACTTTGTGTTTAGAGAAAAGAAAGCTGTATGCATTCTACACATGAGGGCATCAATGCATCAGCAAACCGGACTAGGGAAGAAAACTCTAACATTGTTCGATTATCAAGTTCAACAGAAAAAAGCTACAAAAGAATACAGTAGCTAGCAATGTGAGAGAGGCCTTCACAGACTACTTCTGGTCTGATGAAGGGTCAATACCCTAGCAAAATTATGTAACATTAGCCTAATCATCCCAGTCCTGTACGTATGTAGAATTTTTTTTTAATTATCATTCTCTCTCTCTCTCTCTCTCTCTCTCTCTCTCTCTCTCTCTCTCTCTCTCTCAGTGGCACTGTCCTCCATGATATCGCTGGCAAATTTTAGCAATATTACGTCCTACATACCTGTACAACGGTGGTCACAGAAAAACCCGCTCAGGCTTCTCAGGTGATAATAACTACCGGTACGTTTCTTCTCCAATCTTTCTTACGAAGTACCATAGAACTGATCCGGAATTAAAGAAGCAGGATTACTTAGGGAGAAATAAATACAAGGTGTCTCGCGAGTCACGAACCATAGGGAAAACTGATGATTAGAGTATTTGTTCGAAGTGCTGACCGTCGTGCCTCATACAAATATTCAAAAGGGTGACCCATTCATCGAGGACACGAAAGATGTCTGGGGTTATTTCTCAGCATGCAGCTGTGATTCCTGATTCCAGGTAAGGCAGTGACGTTGTATATGTTGAGAAGATAATGTGCTGTCTCATCTGAAATCAAGAATCACAGCTGCATGCAGATTAATAACCCGACATCTTACAACATGTCCTGGATGAGTGGGTCACCTGTTTGAATATTTGTATGAGGACGTTGGAGGTGTTTAAGAAGAGCATTTTCAGCCATGAAGAAGTAGCCAGAGTGGAGGAAATATTCTTACTGAAGTTATATAATCCCAATCCATCATGTACAACACTTGATAAGCTGAGATTTGTCCAGTACAAGCAGAGGTTGAGCAAGACATTCAGCAGCTTCCAACTTCAGAGCCTACCTCTTACATCCTCAGCTGCAAAGTATCACTCATAACGAGCCTACTTCGCAGTTCAGGAGTGGTTGGGCAATGTTGAAGATCTAAATCCTACTGACTGGGGTTGGGAGCTTCAAGGTGGAATGCCCAATCCCATTTTGACTGACAGACCAGTAGCAACAGAGCATGTTCTTCTCACTGTGTTATGTGGGTGTAAACAAATGTGTGTTAAGAGATGTAAATGTCGGAAAGCAGGACTTAACTGTACACCGATGTGTTCCTCGTGTGTTGGCCAATCTTGTGCTAATCCATGCCCACCTGATGGAGAAGATAGTGAGTCCCCATGCTATAATTGTGACCATTACTAGATATGATGCTAAATAAATGTTTTATTTAAAAACACGGTAGTTCAGTAACTGCTGCTGGCAAAAGTTAATGCTGGTTGTTGGCTTTAAATGTGTTGACTTTACCACTTTGTTTAAAACAGTACATTACCTTCATATCTTGAATATCATTACCTTCATCATATCTTGAACATACATCAATAAATCATTGAAATAATGGTAAAAATGGTTTTCTTATACTCAAAAACCTTTAAAAAAGAGTATTACATGACCATCTGTGACTTCTGGTCCCAAAGTTATATAAGAGTCCCATGCCGTTAGCGGCCATCATGGATTTTCGTCCCACACGGCTAGCTCATGTGGAATGTTTAGAATGTTTGTGGATTTCAACTTGGCATGCTTCCAAGTAGCTTTCCTGAAAAACTCAGCTATCTCGATTTTTTTTCAGATTCCCTTCCATGATCCTGGCCTATTATGTTGATGGTATGATTATAGGAGGTGGTGAGGTAAAACTGAAGTATTAAAAACAGAAGAGTGCATGATAACAATCATATTCGTTAACTCTTCCTCTCATATTAAATTCATACTGACAAATTAGCTAAGAAAAAAGTTGGTAAATGGAATTTTCCCTCGTTTCATCCCTTTAGCGGCTCCCCTCGCCTCTGTCTATAACACGACGCGGAGCAGTGCTGGGCAGGGATCCTTCTCGCACTCATACTCCCCGTGGATGTGTAGGTTATTTTGACCTCCTAAAGAGGTTAGTACTCACACGCATATTCCTCATGGACACATTAAAAGTAGCCTGAAGTAGTCTTAGCATAAACTGAGAAGTGATTAAGAGAAAAGAAGTGAACGGCCTGCTGGAAAAAGCCTTTATTCACTGTCGTGGCAGTGTTTTAGTACAGAATCATTCCTGTATGCCAGTTTATAACTAGTGATTACATTCCAAGTAGTAACTGAATATAAGTTAATTAATGGCTTATAGTGGTAAATTAATAAAAGTTAGAATCTTTACTTTTTCCAGGTCGTGGGAAGCAACTGGAAGTTTAAGGGTAAACATACCTGATCTAAGTATAACTCTAGCTCATAAAAATTTTATTTCCTACTACTTTTTCAAACAAATACCATAATATGTACTCTACCAATTCTGTAACTTGTACTTACTCATTACTGTGAACTTAGGATCACATATAGTATTATGTTTCTAGTGTAAATCAAATAAATTCCAAGGCACAGGTGCTGGGAGAAGAAATGCCTGGGTAAGGTGCTACCATGATCTCGGTAGAAAGGCCCTAACAGATGTTTCGGTGGAGACACCGTGCCTTATAGTCACCTCGCCACATCTACCTCTGAGCCTTACCTCAAGCGCCCCACTTACCCGTGTCTTGAGTATTAGTATTTTTTAGTAGTGGTTGTCCTAAGTAGGCAGGATAATGTGTGTACTTTATTAAATTATAACCTAGACTTTAATAAGATATAATTTAAGGTAATTAGCCGTTATCTTACCCTTTTTTTTTCTTATGCATGCAATAACTGGAGTTCAGGGGACGGGTTGTGCTTTGACTTTATATTCAGGTGGCAGTTAGCATGAAAGGGAAAACGGTCCGTCGTAAACACCCACCCCCGTTACATTACGTAGTCTCGATCTTGCCCTATAATCATCTATGATACGCCCCGCTGTAGCCGCTTTATATCCAGGAGAAAACTGACTAAGTCCACTAGTCTGACCGGCGTGAGAAAGAACATAAGAACATAAGAAGAGAGGATAACTGCAGTAGGCCGGTTGGCCCATGCTAGGCAGCTCCTAGAAGAGTAACTGAACTACTAGAATGAGATAAGGATAGCAAAGAAGAAGGCTCTCCCCCGCCCTCCAAACCCTCCAGCCGAAGCCGGCAGGAAAAAGTCAGAAAGAACTCCACGCCGTATAGAAAAACCGGCGTGGACATTTTACAGGAAAGCGTGAAAGGAGAATAGAGACTATCATAGTGTAACCTGAAAAGAAAATTTTTTTGAATTAGTATTGGTTATAAGATTTTCTTTTTTCTATATCCACCCCTTATTTGTCATATGCTTATCTAGCCTAGGCTTGAAACTCTCAATGAAAGAGGCAGCAACTACTTTACTAGGTAGCTTATTCCATTCGTCTACTACTCTATTACCAAACCAATTTCTACCTATTTCCTTACTGAAACGGAATTTTTCTAGTTTGAAACCATTATTTCTAGTTCTATCCTGTATGCTCACTTTAACTACCTTGCTAATATCTCCCTTATTTATACCCTTCATCCACTTAAACACCTCAATTAAGTCTCCCCTTACTCTACGCCTCTCTAGCGAATGCAGACTTAGTCTTTTCAGTCTGTCTTCATATGACAGGTTCCGGACGTCATGTATCATTTTTGTCATTCTTCTCTGTACATTTTCTAACGAATTAATATCCATTCTATAGTAAGGACACCAAAATTGTACTGCGTAGTCTAAATGTGGCCTTACTAATGCTAGATAAAGTTTCAGTATTACTTTAGATGATCTATTGCTCACGCTTCTCGAAATATATCCTAGGACCCTATTTGCTTTATTTCTCGCATTGATACACTGTTGCCTTGGTTTAAGGTCGTTGCTAATCATAACTCCTAGATCTCTCTCGCATTCCGATTTGTTAATTTCTTTGTTATCTAAGCTGTATTTAGTATCTCCAATGGTCTTGCCTACGTTAAGTACTTTACATTTTTCAACGTTAAATTCCATTTGCCAAGTTATAGACCATTTGGACAATGTATCGAGGTCTTTTTGTAAGTTATGGCAATCGTCAGTCAAGTTAATGATACGCCCTATTTTTGTATCGTCGGCAAATTTGCTGATGCTGCTACTGATTCCTAAGTCTAGATCATTTATATATATGATAAATAATAAGGGACCGAGTACTGAACCCTGTGGTACACCGCTAGTTACTAATCCCCAGTCCGACTTAGTTCCATTTATTAATACTCTCTGCTTTCGTCCTTTCAGCCAGGATTCTATCAATTTTAAGATATCGCCATCTATACTGTGTGCTCGAACCTTTCTAACTAACCTTTTGTGTGGGACCCTATCAAAAGCTTTACTAAAGTCCAGATAAATAACATTGTAAGCTTTATCGCTATCTACTGCCTCATAGACCTCCGAGTCGAATGACAACAAGTTTGTGAGGCAGGATCGTCCTTGCCTGAATCCGTGCTGACTTTCGTTTATAAGATTAAACCTTTCTAAGTGTTCTCTAATCTTATTTGCCAAAATTGACTCTAACATTTTTCCTACTATTGACGTTAGATTTATCGGACGATAATTCGACCCAGCTGATTTATCACCCTTTTTAAAGATGGGCACTACGTTTGCGGTCTTCCACGCCTCGGGAACTTCTCCTGAACTTAAAGAGTCATTAAATAATGTTTAAAGTGGCTGACATAATTCTTCTTTGGTTTCTTTTATAATTTTTGCGTATATATCGTCCAGACCTGGCGATTTTTGAGGTTTTAACTTAATAATTTCTTTCAATACTTCCTCCTTACTAATGGTTATTTTACTAAGAATATTTTCCGTATTCTCATGGTAAATATTTGCTGCTTGAGGGACCAGGTCTAGATTTTCCTTGGTGAATATTGATATGAAATAATTATTTAGGATGGAGCACATTTCTTTATCTTCACTGGTAATGTCACCTGATTCTGTTCTGAGTGGTCCTATCCTATCTTTATTTTTCGTACGGTACATTTGATAAAAACCCTTGGGCTTTTCTTTTGATTCACTGGAAACCTTAATTTCATAACTTCTCTTTGCTTTTCTTATCTCCTTCTTTACTTCTCTGTACATAAGTGGTAGAGTTTCCTGGTTAAGTTACGATGTGGAGGTGGAGAGGGGAGGCTGTGTGACCACCAATGTTCTTCGTGCATTATGGGAAGGGGAGAGAAGGGGAGAAAGATTTTTTAGAATTTAGACAGTTTATTGAGACAAACAGTTATACATACATATACTGTACGTATACAGGTATATCTATATATTACATTATCACCTCAAAAGGATGAGGACGCTGAGCCACTCTTCACCCTGCTCCGAGATATTACATACTAACATAAGAACATAATGTACTTTTCACCCTGCTCTGAGATATTACATAAGAGCATAATGTACTCTTCACCCTACTCATATATTTTGTTCAGTTACTCTTACATCACAATATAGCAATGTCTACTTAAGTATGTGTTTGATGTTTTTACAATTCAGTATACTTCCTATTTTATCGTTATTAAACATCCAAACGACTTGTTCGGAGGAAGATGGGGAGGGAGGGAGATGTTGGGGAAGGGGGAGGGAGAGAGAGAGGGAGAAGGGGACAGGTACGGGAAGGATGGGTAGAAGGGTACAATGTGTAAAATGTTTCGTATGGAGCACAGCTAATCCTTATCAGTCTGGCCACACTCTCAGAGCTGTGTGCATGTGTTTGTATACCTTTCTCTTCCTTCGGGTATGTCCCTCATTTTGCCACCACACGTACGTACCATGATCACCACAACTATCCCTGTTACCACACCTACCACTACCACCACAACTATCCCTATTACCTCACCTATCACAACTATCCCTGTTATCACACCTACCACAACAACCACTGCCACCACAATTGTCCCTATTATCACACCTACCACAGCCACCATTGCCACCGTAACTATCCCTATTACTACACCTACAACAACCACAACAATTTTTACTACAACTACCATTACCACCACAACAGTTGCAATTGCCACAACCACCACAACAGTCTCTTTTACCATTACTACCACAATTACCACTAGTATCCGTCACCACAAATAGCACTTACTGCACCTGCCAATATTAGCAGAACCACCACTATCATCACAACTATCACTATGACCACAACCACCATTTCCACCACAACTATCACCATTACCACAACTATCCCCTTTACTGCAACCACCACTTTTATCATCACCTCCGTTATCACAACTCTCACTACTGCTATAAATGCCACAACCACCACTACCACCACAACCATTAATTATCACCACAACCTCCACTGCACCCAACCAAAACCACCACTACACCACAAGCATCCCCACAACTACCACTATCACCACAAATACCACCATCACCGTATAAAACCATATATTTATCTCGAAGTTTGGCATACCCTGTAACTAAGTCTTCTACCTCTCCTTGCCTTTCTTCCTGTGTCGATCTTTCGTTTTCTTTCTGTCTAACCTCAGTGCGGCCCCAGTCATGTCCAGCAAGAAGCCAGACACCACCACCATCCCAATCGTCGACCTCGGCCAGTTAGGTGAGTAACTGAACACTGATTCTAAGTTAGGTGTTATGGGTTACTTATCACTTACTGTAATTTACTAAACACTGTTTGGAAGTTAGACGTTGTTTGGGACAGAAACCCGTAAAAAAATTATGCTCTCGGATCCGACCAATGACGGCTTCATCTCTTGATTTTGAAATGTAGTTTTTCTTCACATTTATATAATTATCGCATTCACTCTTGTCATAGCAGCACAGTGTTCAGTATACTATGTGCCAAAGCCATGTTCTGTTATATGGACAGGCTGAAAAGTTGTAAACAATTTTATGAATTTAATTAATATCCTCTCCCTCCGTCATACATGAATCATCAACGTACAATCATAACATCTCATGCTTACCAAATATATTCATTGGTCCTTCGTTTGCATGATACTGACCAACACAAAGTCCTGAAATTGGGGATCTCTGAACCAAGAATTGTTGAACTATAGGATGGGAACCATTGCGTGAGACGAAACTCTGATATAAAAGAAAAAGAATGAAACATTAAGAATGAGTAAAAATGTCTGTGAAGAGAGGTAGATTGAGACATACATAAATACATATACACACACATACATATAGGCATTAATATGTCATGTAATAATTATAGACATGTAGAATTACAGGCATTAGTATACAGGGTGTTCAGTAAATATGTAGCAAAAATCAGGGGGGATGTTCCGGAGACGATACTGAATGCAAATTCCTAAATGAGCATATTGCGAAATCTCAATAGTTTGGGGGTTACAGCACTCCACAGATCGGCTCTGGATGTGTTGGAGTCAGGGGACTGTAAATGAGACGTCCATCATTTACAATGAGATTTAATAACAATATTATACAATATGCTAGACACTGGTACGTCATTCATATTTACAGCAAATGTTCACAACTCCGGCCTCCTTGCTCAGTGCATGCTGCAGCCCGTTGCAGAAGTGGCTCACGGCTTTATATTGGTAGCAACGATTTTCCACATCCTCCACATGATCGACTCTGATTTTCACCTATCTACCTGCCTACTTAGAGTACATACCTCCCTATCTATCCTATTACATACATACATACATACCCGAAGTAAAAGACGAAAAATAACTTTAAAAAACGAAAAACAATTAAAGTGTTCAAGAAGTCTTAATCAGCAAGTCAAGATACGATAAGATAAGCCCCCCCGTTCAAATAGGGACGAAGAGAGGGGGGAGAGGTAGATGGGGACAATCCCCGGGGCCAGGGCCCGAAGGGGGGGCCCGAGACCTCCAAGATAGTGTTAAGTGCAAAGAAAATATAACATGTATCATGTATTACGTGAATGGAGTGCAATTTGCATATATAAAGTACTGCATGAATACATGAAATCATAGGAAACTTTAATGTATTCATTTGTTTCTTTCCATTACACAATAGCATTTCTTATTTTTCTTTACATAATATAGCCTACATGTAGTATAATTTCCTTGTAGTTATTATCGCTGTTTTGTAGAGAGGGAGGGGAAGGTGCTATGGCACACCAGAATTCTTTAGGCAGGACATCAATCTGCCATTACACACTGGTTAGGGAGCACTTTAACCATGAGCTAGACATAGAGTACAATACTCGTATATTCAGCACAATTTTCAGGGGAAGGGGTGCCCACTGTCGATAATCTTGCCCAGGGTCTGGTGATGGCTGTCGGCGGCCCTGCCCTCAAACGATGGTCGGACAATCGCTTTTCTAGATGTGGGATCACTTCTAAGTGGAGCGGCTCTGTGCACCTGTCTCTCACTAACGATCCCCGGACATGAGGTGCTTCGCTTCCATAGTTTTTGGCGACTTCATTCTCATTGTTTAACCATGTGCTTATTAATTACAGTCTCAAAAACTTTATCAAGAGAAGATGTGATAGCTATTAGTCTGTAATCAGAGGGATCAGAGGAACTTCATTTCTCTGGAACTGGGTGAATACTTATGACTTTATTTATCTATGGATCAATGTCATCAGTGTAGGTCCCTGCGGTTTTACGAGCCTGATTTTCTAAGTTCATGAAAAGAGGAGCAGAACAAGCGACACTACTTTTGTTGGTGACTGTGCTGTAAAATTAGGTCTTTGGAGTGTAGGAATTAAACTATTGGCCGTCATGTCCCCGCTGCTGTGTAATTCACCGGGTCGGTCAGGATCACTTGATGGTCGTGATGGTCAGCTTTTACCCTCCCGGAAGGGAGCTGAGAGCTCATATAGTCCGATCTAAGGGAAAGGCTGTGACTTTCACACACGCACACACCCATCCCCTTGCTCAATGGGGACAGTAACCACCCACTTCGTCAGTGAAACATTTCGCAGCCTGAGCGAGGCGCGAACTCCCGTCTACCAGTTGGCAAGCGAGATCGTTACCACTGCACCAGCGAGCGGTGTGTGTGTGTGTGTGTGTGTGTGTGTGTGTGTGTGTGTGTGTGTGTGTGTGTTGCGGTCACGTCACGTGATCAGTTTATTTACTCCTGTCATTGTGTGTTAATTTAATACCGTAAGCATAATAGGCTCCTTGGCAACTCATCATTACTAGTCCATTTTTTTAATTTGACACGTTAATATACCCTTATACGTTATCTGTTCAGTCTATGTCGTTACTAAAAAGATATAATAGACATACAAGTGTTAAAGAAGCTGCAATGGGTGAGGTAGTTTTGGGTCAAATAATGTGATGGGTGAGATAGATAGATTAGAGTTAAATAACTGATAGATAACTAAGAAAGAGGGTGATATAAAAACCTTATTGTACCAGGCAAGGAAGGATTCTTAACACCTCTTCTTAGGCGAATTACTTTGAGAATTAAACCTTTACTGCTTAAGTGGAATGATTGCAATGATTTTAAAGAATATTCTTGCGTCCGAACAGACCTAATTATCTGCAGTCGATGGTGTTCTCTAGGTACAGGTGTTTCTCCCATTAGTGTAGTTTACCTATTTGTATCTTTAGAATTTAGTGTAGGTTAGAGAATTGCCTCTTAGGTTTATTAGTTTCAGTTTTTTATTTTATTTAATTAGGTATTTTTATGGCTTATATAAAAGGAAAAATATACCGGTATATTATAAAATATTACAAAACAAATAAAAAATCATTAAAGTATAAATATGTGTGTGCCTTAACGATCAGGGGCTTCGGCCTCAATGGCGAACAGACCACTAGAGGTTTATTGGTGACTGCATTAACACTCAGGCTCTTATGTCTCTCCCAAAAAAGAAAAATCGTCTGGGTAAACTGGAATACAATACTGAGCAGTTCCAATGATGACAGGTTTAACAAGGGAATTAAGCTTGTAATATTTTAAAACAAGGTCAGTGGCTCCTTTTCTTTCACAATTTTGTTTCTTATACAGTTTATGTTGTAAGTGACTGAAAACATGTATTTAGAAACTGAACTAACCTCATCGACCCTCGATAAAATATATTATGATGAGGTCGAGGTGTTTTACTTGCTGATGTCAGGCTTCATTGTTGCTGCACTGTGCGATCTGTATGCATTATAGTTTGTTTGGTCAGGTTAGACGAGGTTAGTTTAATTTGGGAAAAACACACACACACACACACACACACACACACACACATTCCGGACCACCTATATTTCACATAAAACAAAGAAAGAGATTGAAGGATATTAGAGAGAGAGAGACAGAGACAGAGAGAGAGAGAGAGAGAGAGAGAGAGAGAGAGAGAGACTTCCAAAAGATGAGTTAGTACCTAAAGTAGGTACTGACTTCAAATTCTTTGTCCTGTGTTTCGAATAAAGTTTTTACCACATTCTCGGCAGAAACCTTCCTTCAGGAGCAAGGGAGAGTGGGGGGGAGGGGGGACGGTTCATTGGATAGGATATCCAACTCGCTACTTTAAGGACTTGAGTTAGATCTCGCATCAGTCAAGCTGCTGGACGTATTTTATTTTCCCTTTGTCCCTGTTTACCCAGATGTACAACTGGGGACCTGAATGTAACTTCTGACTGTTGCCGCTAGTGTTGTAGGGGGAAGGCGGAGAGTTATGCAAAAAATGATCATCTAGATGAGCCCTGCGCAGTCGATAGGCAAAAGTCTAATCTTTCTTCTTCTCCAGGCTTGGGTGTGGCTGGGGGCCCGAGCGAGGATGAGCTCCAGCGGGTGGCAAAGGAGCTGGGAGCGGCCCTGACCGGTGTGGGCTTTGTGTACCTCAAGAACCACGGCATTCCCAGCCAACAGGTGGGTTGGTGGGTGGCAAAGCTTTCTCCACTCTGACTTATTGGCTGTAACTGTTTTCAACATCATCATCATCATCCTCTCTCTTTCAGGAAAGACTTCCAGCTCACCAGTAGGAGGGACGGCTGTTTCCAGTCCTGCCTTCTCGGGAGTAGGCCTGAGCACTGTGTTCTCAAAAACGAGAGCGTCAAGGTGTGGCCTGGAATCTAGGTTTTGGCGATAATCTTTGAAGTATGCGGTGGCGGTAGTACACGTGTGATCTTTATACCGTTGCTGACTCCACGTTGTATTTTGGGATGCAGACTGATCACATCAAACAATTACAGGTGTTCCATCAATGACAGTCAAAATCTAGGGACATCGCTCACACCATGGCGCACTCAGTTTATTAAGTCTTTTGATCCCCAGTTTACAAGGGGTCGTCGATTTTCTCCACTGTTTGCTTTGGGTGTCTTCGGAATGTTGTAGGACCTCTTCTTTCGTGATATATATTGTATTACATCGTTCTTTCGTTTTTTATAAAGGTTCCAATATGTCACTTAACAGCTATTCTCCTCGCTGCTCGCTCTCTATCAGCATCTTTCGTCAGTTTCTTATTGATGACCTAGTCCCCTTCAGTCTGAGGACATTATTTGCAGTTTATTCTTCCTGCTACCGAGTGATTAAATTCAGCTTAGGTGATGGTGAAGGAGTTAAAGAAGCCTACATGCAACTCTAACAGTTCGAAAAGTCAGTCCTGAGCCGAATAACTTTTTTTTTTTTTTTTTTTTTTTTGAGGCGGCAAGAATGAAATATGAATAACGCTTTTCACCTAAAAAAAATAATGATCTATTAATATTTTGCATTTCCAAAGAGGGTTTTTTTTCTCCTCGGTTTCTTCTTGGTGTTCTTTTTGTCGATGCTTATTGCCATATCCTTACGACTTTATTTCTTTGACTGGCCTGAAACTTACTATGCATGTACAGTCAATCAATCAGACAATCAGTCAATCTATCCATGTACTGCCAGACGCCGTAATCCCGTAAGGGACGGCCACAAACAAATCACCTCCACGTCGTCCTGTCCTTTGCCATTTGGATGCCTTCCCTCCAATATACACCCCCCTCTCGCATAGCTCTCACCACTCCATCCCTCCATTTCATCCTTGGTCTCCCCTTCCCTCTCCCCCTCCACTTCACTCACGTAGACTTTACTAGTCAGTCTCTCATTCTTCATCCTCTCCACATGGCCAAATCATATATCAGAAGATTCCACATCCATATCACAATGCTCTTTTACTGCCTCATTTGTCTTTAGATAACCAGCCACATAGTTTACCACTATTATTATTGTCATTATCCGAATTCTAATTCCGAGATAAAGTAAAAAAAAAATGACATGTGATAGTTTATTATACAGTTAACATCTAGGCCCACAAAATTCATTTTAAAGGGACATTTCGTTCTACGAATATGGATACCATACTCAAATAAAGACCTTTTAATTAGTTCCAGTTTCGTTAGAAACCCAAGCATCATTCAAATGTGTATTTGTAAGTCGATGAAAAGAGTTGTTTTCCAAGCAAACCATTTAGTATTATCAGCCACTAATTATAACTCAGGACCTATGTTCTGTGTTCTGTTTTCTGTGTTCTAATTGTGTTCCATCTGTGTTCTGTGTTCTAACCGTGTAGAGTGTTCCAACCATGATCTATGTTCTATGCTGTAACTGCGTTCTAGTTCTAATTCTCTTTAACTGTAAATCTCTGTTCTATGTTCTTACTGCCATGCATGTTATAATTGTGTTCTACGTTCTGTGTTCTAACCATTCTATGCTCTATGTTCTATGGCCTGAGTTCTATGTTCTATCTTCTATGTTCTAAGTGTGGTTTAACCGTGATGTATGTTCTGTGTTCTATGATCCGTGTTCTAACGATGACGTCTGGGTTGACAGGTAGAGGCGGTGTTCTCGAGTGCCAGCAAGTTCTTCAGCCTCGGGAAGGAGACGAAGCTGAAGTATAAGAAGGGACCGTCACAGAGGCATGGATATATAGCTGTGGATAGGGAGAAGTACGTCTGAGAGAGAGAGAGAGAGAGAGAGAGAGAGTTGATCTAGTCTAACCATTTCTACTCGCTTACTTATTTTCTCATTTTATTCTTGCTATCTTCAGACGATTTTATTCAGCTTTCGAGACTTTTTTTTTTCCTTTTCCAAACTGGGGCTTGGTACATCTAGCCCTCACAAACCCCTTTAGTACTAGATTTTTTTTTCCTCTTGAGTAAATCTTCATGGTGGCAACAAGAATAGGTCAAAATGTGGAGGTGACACCAATCCAAGGCGTTAATCTTGCCAACAATCCTGCTGGCTATACACGGTGTTTGGTGTCTTGTAATGAAGGAGTTAAAAAAAACAAAAAAAACTGATATCCCATTTCATTACCAAGGCGGCTTCTGATTTCATTCTCCTTACTGACAGACGATTTTAATCTGTTTGGGGGACGCCTTTTGTGGTGTGAGGATCAGAAATTGTCTCCACTATACCATTTTTATTCTAATTTGGCTTACAACTGCCATATGTCCATCTTGAATGCTTAGTTGTAACAATAGTTTACATTAGAATATGATGGTAGTCACAAAAATGTGTCCAGGAAAGGAGCAGGACCATAGCAATGTCTTATTCTGCTACTGAGCTGCGGGACATAGGTTGCAAGAAGGCTAAAATCTCCGCAGTGTTAAAGTGAATGAACTATAGCAGAGCCGCATGCCCTTGTCTGGCCTGTGCAGGGCAGCTGTTGTGGTTTGTTTAGCAGAGTAATAGTGTTGGAGAGGGACGCCTTCACGTGATGGCACAGATATGACCAGCTGGTAACGCTGTTCAGTTATGCAAACGTCCCTTAGTTCCCTTCCTGTCTTGCTAAAAGGAGGATGGAGTATTGCGGGGGGAGGGAAACTTCAGCCTGCAGTCTATTGAGTTCACACTCAGATGAGCGTGGAGTTGCAATTACTACGAAGAAACACACACACACACACACACACACACACACACACACACACACACACACGCACGCACACACAGTTGCTCTCACCACGTCAGGTGTGAACCAAAGGACGCCATAAGTTGATTCGTTCCTTTCCTCCCCGGTAGGCTGGACGCCTCGGCCAAGTTCCCGGAGCTGCGTGAGGCATTTAACGTGAAGGACATGAGCTACCTGTTGCCTGACGAGGAGGTGCCGGAGATGAGGATGGCATTGGAGACCTTCCGCGCCTCCTGCTGGGCCCTCGTATCCAACGTCCTCACCGCCATAGCCATCGCTATTGGTAAGACTGGAGGTCGCAGGAAAATCTCGTATGAGGTTAGGTGACTCCCCAGCATCTTCTTCTCATCATATTAAAAAGCTCTAAACACTTCTTCCATACCAGCCTATTAAGTGACTACCTATTATTTCTTCCTTAACATTTATTTTTATTACGTAATGCTTTATCTTACCATTTTATTATGAAAAGTCTCCTTGACATGAGGAAAAAAACATAAAGTAGGAGTACTGTCAAGAGAAAGCCCATTAAATAGCTCGTACATCCTTTCATCCATTGATCCAGCCTTAGAAATCCTCTGCTTCACTTCACCGACTCAGACGCATTTGAGACTTCTGGTCGCATGCTTACATAAAAAAGAGTGTCATTCTATACCTGTGCGATCGACACGCTCCACGAGTGTATTCTGCAGTTTGATCGTATGCTTAGTCACACTTGAGGCGCCCGTTACTAGAAGGGCGTAACCACCAAATCCGTTTTGCCGAGTTAAGGTTAAGCAGATAAAATATCTATATTAATGATGTATTAGATCAGTTGATGGACTAGTGGAGTGTTTTTCAATTACATGAATCTTACATCAAAATATTATTTTTGTAATATTTTATAGGCAATTACCAAACACACCTACCTACCAAACCCTCATGAAAATGTTACTGACACGTAGAACTGTGTGTCCTTAAACATCATTAGTAAGAAGATAAAAACCTTTAAAAATCTGCTCGTGCTTTGAGTTATTTATATATTTTAATGAATTTTATAAGTCTGAATTTTACCAATGGTTTAGATTTAGAACTGGAAAGTGTAATCCATAATCAGATGAAGGTCTGGATACGAATGAAGATATTTAAAATATGGACAACTACTAATCCCTCAAGGTCAGTAATGCTTGAGTGGAGTGATGGAGAGTGAGGTGGGAAGTTAATAAATGAGGAAGTTTTTGTCCAAGTCAGATTTTCTCCCTCCCAGCCAACATCCCTCCTTCTCTCCTCTTCTCTCTGACTGCTGTAGACATCCTCAAAGAAGCCTTGGAATTGATATGACGCGTATTTACAGAGATCCCTCAAATCTTTAAGCTTCACTTGTGTAAGCCTGACTCAACTGGGGCACTCGTATTAGGTAAAGACAAGACCAAGGGGATATACTCCTCCTCCTGGTCCTCCTACAACCAAATGGGCACTGGATCATATAGAGTCAGGCCATAACCTAGCTACACCTTGATGCCCATCTTATAATCGCTGACAGTGATAAACATTTTGGTATTCTTGAACCCACTGCCACCAAAACCAGTCTTGGTCACGACACCCTGGGGCCACGTGACTCCCGACCTTATTTCCGCCCATAAGAAGGTTGCTTTATCTTTGGAAAAGGGTACCACATGGTGAAGAGAGGGTGAAGGAAGGGTTTGCTGTGAAGAACAGAAAATGGCCGATGTGGTGGTTAAGCCCTTCTTGTACCAGGCGCCTGAATTGTGGCATAGAAAACACTAGTAAATGTGACGGTGTGAAAAGAGTGGTTTTGTGTTATTTCATTATACGAGTATTACCTGTATCTGAGAACGATTTTGAAGAACCTTCATGTGCTTCACATTTTTCGCAGTAATTTTGGTATTCAGATGTAGCTGCAATGTAGCACACCACAAATGTGGAATCCACAGTTTTTTCAAGCATACCAGACTGTGTCGCTGTCGCATGCGACTCATGGGCTCCACATTTTGTTTCAGCATACGACCATGAGTCCTTCTGTTGACTAGTATTATTATTTGTCTTGAATATGCGTTCCCTGTTCCATTTCTTAATATGCATAATAAAAAGCCGTGTTAATAATTCGAGGATTCGTTATTGTCTGGGTTATGGAAGTGGTATGTTGTGAAGAACACTGAATTTACAGAAGAATAACGACTCAGTAGAGATGCTGCCTGATTTATGGCTTAGATGGCTTTTGATGAACCCTCAGCAGAAGATAATTAAAAAAAAAAAATAGCGAATGGAATATAAGAGTAAACTAGCAGCAGCAGCAGAACCAGAAGAAGAAGAAGAAAAGCAACAGTCAGTTTTTTTTTTTTTTTTTTTTTGTCTGCTTCGAGGTGTAGAGGTCAGAGGCTGTATTATATTTGGTTAGATGACCGGCCTTCTATCCTTGTTGGCATCAGCATATGAATGAATGCGATTATAAGTGACAGATAAGAGATCATTAATTTGAATTAGGAATAGGGTTGGAGCCAGTATTGATCCTTGTGGCGCACCGGCGTTAATCGAGTGGAAATCGGAATCATCGACTTTTACTCTTATCTTTCTGTAACTGAGGTATGAGGAAATAAGAGGAACAAAAAATAATAGTCCCTAACAAGAGAGTCTGGATAGCAAGGAACGGTGCCACACTTTGTCAAAAGCTTTAGAAATATCAAGAACTACTGCATGAGTTTATCCATGTTGGTAAATTGACTGATGGATCGTGTGAGTCAAGACACTGAGAATATCAACCCTGGGTCATTTGCATCAAAAACCATAATGTATGTCACTAATTAAGTTGTTGGATTCAAGATGTTAAACAACGTGCGTATCAAATACAGTCTCAAATACTTTACCAAGAAAAGATGTGATAGCTATTGGTCTGTAATCAGAGGGGGTCAGAGGAACTTCCATTCTTCGGATCTGGGAAGATATTGCTTCTTTCCAAGAATTAGGGAATGAAGAAGTACGTATGCATAGTATGAACAATTTAGCTAGAACAGAAACTGATTCTGGGGAACACTTTTTCAAAACAATTGGAAAAATTCCATCTGCACCTGGAGCTTTGTTGGTTGGTAAATTATCTAGCATGGATAAAAAGTATCGAGTCTGTATCTTAAGTGGAGGAATTTCGAAAAAGTCAAGTTCTAGTAAAGGCACGTTCTGACTGACTTCCTCTAAAGTAGAATTTCTGGCAAATGTACTGGCAAGGATGTTCGTTGTACCAGAAGGGTCATTAATAGCCTTACCACCTGAAGATTTAAGTAGAGGGATGGGTGATGACTTGTTAAAGTTATTATTGAAAGAACTGAGAGTTGACCAGAATATTCCATTGTTATTAGAATTATTTAATTGTTTGGATGCTTGGTTGTGAAGAAAGTTTGATTTAGTGAGAGTTATTATTGCTTTTGCATGGTTTCTAGCAATTTTAAATTGACTGAGCGATTCAGATGTTTTTTATTTTACGTAAAAGTCATATGTTAAGGATTTTTGGGTCGTTGCTCTAGCACAATTGCTATCAAACCATTTTCGGGAGTCAAATCTTTTAGTGAATTGTTGACTGGGTATGAACAATTCTGTATCAGCTTGTATTAATTCATTAATGTAGGACTGGGTAGAATTGATGTCATAATGATAATAATAATAATAATAATAATAATAATAATAATAATAATAACAATAATGATAATGATAATAATAATAATAATAATAATAATAATAATAATAATAATAATAAAAATAATAATAATAATTAAAAAAATGGTAATATGAGAGGAGCACCAAGAAGAAGACAGGAAGAAATCAGTAGGACAGAAGTTGTGGAAGCAATGAAGAAAGTTAAATCGGGAAAAGCCCCAGGAGTTGATGGAGTGTGTGGTGAAATGCTCAAGCATGGGGGAGAGATAGTAGTAGAATGGATGCGGAAGATGTGCAGATTGGCCTGGGAGGAAGGTAGAGTCCCGGTGGATTGGAAGTCAGGTATAATTATTCCCTTGTACAAAGGAAAAGGGAAAAAAGAAGAGTGTGGTAATCATAGGGGCATTTGTCTTGTTAGTATAATAAGAAAAGTGTATGGTAAGGTACTTATTGACAGAGTTAGAGAAAGAACAGAGGAATTAGTTGGAGAAGAACAGGGAGGCTTTAGGAAGGGAAGAGGTTGTGTAGATCAGATATTCATTCTTAGATCTTTAGTGGAAAAGTTTCTAGAGAAGGGAAAGAAGTTGTATGCGGCTTTCATGGATTTGGAGAAAGCATATGGCAGGGTGGATAGACAAGGACTGTGGAAAGTGTTAAGAATATATAGAGTAGATGGGAAGTTGTTGAATGCTATGAAGAGTATGTACGATGGTGCGAAGGCTGCAGTGCGTGTGGATGGTGAACTAACTGAATTTTTCTCTTTGAAAGTTGGGTTAAAACAGGGATGTGTCATGTCTCCATGGTTGTTCAATCTGTACATGGATGGGGTAATAAAACAGGTACAAGGTAAGGTAGTGGATGTTGGAGTGGCCCTGGTGAGAGAGGATAGTGTTTGGAAATTCCCTGTATTGTTGTTTGCAGATGATACTGTGTTGTTGAGTGAAGACGAAGGAGAGCTGCAAGGCTTGGTGGATGAGTTTGGGAGAGTGTGTAAGAAACGGAATCTAAAGGTGAATGTAGGGAAGAGTAAAGTGATGGTCTTTGAGAGGGGTGAAGTCAGTGAATGTACAGCGGGGTTGGATGGTAAGGAATTGGAAAATGTGAGTACGTTTAAGTTCTTGGGTAGTGTGATGAGTAAGGATGGAGGTTTGGAGGGTGAAGTACTTGAAAGGGTACAGCAGGGAAGGAAGATTGCTGGTTCTTTGAAAGCAGTGATAAGAAACAGGGAAGTGAGCATGGAAGTGAAAAAGTTACTACATGACAGTATTGTGATACCATCTCTAACGTATGGAAGTGAAGCTTGGACGTTGTTGGAAGGACACAAGTCAAGAGTGAGAGCAGTGGAAATGAGTTATTTAAGAGAAGCCTGTGGAGTCACATGGAGAGACAGGCTGACGAATGAGGATATAAAGGAGAGTTGTGGTGTGGATTTGAATGTGATTGGAAGCGTTATGAGGAACACACTGAGGTGGTTTGTCCATGTGGAGAGAACGGAGGGTGAAAGACTGAGGAAGAGAGTGTATGTGAGTGAGGTGGAGGGGGGAAGAGGGAGGAGGAGGCCGAGGATGAGATGGAGGGATGAGATAGAGAGGTATATGAGAGAGGGGTGTGTGAGTTGGGAGCAGGGCAGTGAAATGGCGGGGGACAGTGCGACTTGGGGGCGATTTGTTTGTGGTCACCCCAAACGGGATTGAGGCGTCTGGCAATAGATAGATAGATAGAACAACAACAACAACAACAATAATAATAATAATAATAGCAATATTAATAATAATAATAATAATAATAATAACAACAACAACAACAGTAATGTTAATAATAACAACTAGAGCAGCATTCAGAGGACGCATGCCTCCGGCACTGCCGGATCCGGATCTGCCCCCAAATTTAATCGATCCTTTCTTAGCCCACAGTCCACCCTTCCACAAAATTTCATTGAAATTCATTGAAGACTTTTGGAGATACTGTGCGATAGGATCCGGATCCGGATCCTCCTTTAAATTTAAAGAATTCTTTCTTGGTGTATGACCTACTCTTCTACAGAATTGCATTGAAATTCATTTGATAACTTTTGGAGATATTATTCTGTACGATCCGGATCCGAATCCAGATCTGCCCCAAAATTTAGTAAATTATTTTTTAGCTCATGGCCCACCCTTCAACAATATTTCACTGAAATTCATTGAGAATTTTTGGAGATATTTTGTGAACAAACAAATGAATGATTCTGGATCACAACCAAAATCTAATCGACTGTCCATTGAGCCATACTCTACCCCTCCAAAAAATTTAATGGAAAGCCGTTCATAACTTTTTTAGTAATCCTGATAAAAGACAGACAGACATACAGACAGACAGACAGACAAACAAACAAGCAAACAAACGTGGGGTAAAATATATACCTCGCGGAGGAGGTCATTAATAAAATGATAATGATGATGATAATGGTCGATTTTTTTGTTTCCCCAAAGCGCCAGTTCTTCGATGGAATTCATTAGGACTAAAAACTTCGAAATAACATTACCACCAGTAACTCAATAGTAGTACCACACCAAACCCGAGATTCATTCCTCGTGAAAGGAGGAGTGTTAACATTAAGTGGAACATTATTCAGAAATAACAATCTAATATACTGTCAAAGGAGACTGCCTTTCCAAGTTTTGGCGAATACATAGCGAACTGGAAAGCACCCAGAGAGTGCATACCTTCGCCAACATCAATAACCTTTAAAATTTATTGTGATAAGTCTTTTTTCCTACCAGACCTATACTTCTTTGGTGTCACAGCATCAGTCAGTTAATTCTTTAATTCTGCGATGGTGCTTTGCCCCGTTACAGGATCTGAGGAGGCGCAGACCTATGTCGACGCTAAAAGAATTATAATAATAATAATTTGTTCCTACGTACGGATCCGGATCCATCTCAAAATCTAATATTGTAATCTCTTCAATGACCCACTGTCCACCTATCCACCAAACTTCACTTAAATCCGATAACAACTTTTTGAATTCACTTGTCCACAACCAGACAAACAGACAGACAGATAGACACGGGTGAGTACATAACCTCCTCTAATGAACTGGCGGAGGTAAGGATTAGGCCATCCAAAGAAATCTGTTCTCTTAAAATTAGCTGTGTTTCTCTAGTTATTAAAATTCTTCAGGTAGCTCAGGGAACATATTAGATTTCCCGCAAAAACATTTGCCGTAATATGTCACCACATTTTAGTCGAAAAGCTATGACGTTCCTGCTTAATATTCTGAAAAACTTTGTTGATTTCTCACCTTTAGGATTCAAAAGTCATTGCAGCTTTCTCGTTATGTATAATTATGGGATCGATCAGCATTTTTGTCAAAAACTTTACCTAGGTCCGATTAAGAGTCATATTCCAAGATGCATCTTACGCTTCGTGGCGCCTTCCTCTTAGCGATTTGTTATGTCCTTTACACCTTGATGTTCTATGTTATTCATCCATATTTAGTACGGACATGCTCTGCATCAGTAACATACTAAAGAATACTTAGATGTAATATGCAGAATAAATCTCTGAGGAAGAGGTGCTACGAAGCCTCCTATTCCATCTAAAACACAGCCCCAGTCATACTACATTCTCAGACCTGGAACGATACTTCTTCACCTCAACCCAGGAGGAGCTCTTCAAGAGCGGTGGTGAATCGTTTGCTGTGCTGCGGATGGCCTACTACCCCACTGTTCCCGCCACCGTTCCGCCCAACACCATCCGATGTGGTGCTCACACCAACTTCGGCACCATCACACTGCTCTTTCAGGACGATATGGGAGGACTCCAGGTCAGCTTAAATTGGGTTAGCTGAGATGAGGTCATGGGAGGTCAGGATAAGAGTGCTTTAACTTAGGATAAGTAGCGTTAAGTGAGATTAAGATGGACTGCAACACCTAGGAAGACTCCATGTTTGCTTGGGTTAGGTTAGATGAGGTTAGGTCGTGATAGATTAGGATATATTAGCTTAGGATTGTGGATTAGGTAAGATTAGGATCATTTGCAATGCTTAGGAAGACTCCACGTATGACTGGATTAGGTTAGATGAGATGAGTTCATGGGACGTTAGGATAAATTAACTTAGGCGAGGATAAATCACAGTAAGATTCATTATGTCACCACCACAAGGACGACATAGGAAAACACCAGGTTTGTTTGGGTTTGGTCAGATGATGTCATGTTATGCTTTGTTAAGTTTGGTTTGATTAAGTGGGATTAAATAAGGTTGAATTGGATAAAATCATTGCAGATTGTGTTAGATTAGCTTCGGTTAGGTGAAGTTTTAGTAGGTGAAGTTAGGTTGTTTTAATGTAGCTTAGTTTAGGTAACATGAGACATACTATTTCAAGCTTTATATTAATGAAAAATATTTCAAGGTCGGTTAGGTTATCTTTGATATGATTTACAAATGATTTTGTTAGTCGGTTCAGGGAGAATTAACGTCGTTTAAGTCGGATTAGATTATGTATAATTTCGGGTGGAAATTCTTTAGTTGCACTGAATAAGTCAAGTTCGGTTTAGTTAGGTCAGATCTGACGACGTTATTGACTATTTAATGTGGAATTTCTAGTTCCCACTGCATAGGTAGGTTAGGAGGGTAAGGAAGGAAGGGGAGGGTGGAAGGTTGAAGGGCATGGAGGAAGAGAATGAAGAGAAAAAAGAAACGTGGGAGAAATGGGAAAGAAAAAGAAGAGAGAGGGAAAAAAAGAATGAACTAGTAGGAGACTCAGAGCTACGTAAAGCAAGATCAGGAATGAGCTGTTGTCAGAGAGGGGACATGGAAGTCACATATCACCAAAAATACAAACTGCGGTTCTATTTTTTTTCTTTATTTAAGCATAACTATCTCTGGTCCATTTACTAATTACAGTAGATAAATATAATGAAAGAAAAGCATTCGGGACCCGAATGCTAATCGCCTTGCAGATTTTGCTGTTGGCCAAGTCCAAGATTTTGGCTATATCTTGAAGCCCTGAAAGATACATGTTGATAGCTCAAGCCGTTCATGAGATATAATGGTGCTAAAGGAGGGCGTTAAAAACAAGTTGACCTTTGGCAGCCATTTTGCTGACCTTGACATTGACCCAGAGTGCCCATTTTCGGACTCGCCCAAAATTTTGGCCATATCTTTGTACCCTGAAGGTTTCATGCTGATAGGTCAAGCCGTTCATGATATATAATGTGAACAGACACACACACACACACACACACACACACACACACACACACACACACACACGGGCGGGCAAAAACATTATCGCTCCACCTTGTAAAGGTGGGCGATAATTTTAGATGGATAATGTATTTAGGTGCGTGACGTGGAAGGGCGATGGGTGGACGCCACACCCATCCCGGGGACCATCGTAGTCAACGCTGGGAACCTTCTTCAGTTCTGGACAAGTGGAAAATATGTAGCCACGGTAGGCTGGAAGTTTCAATAGTTTTTCTGTTGCTATTCTGAAATAATGGTCTTCAACACCCCCCTCCCCACCTCTCTCTCTCTCTCTCTCTCTCTCTCTCTCTCTCTCTCTCTCTCCCCTTCTCTATTCCAGCGAACGCCAGACGATTGTATTCAACTTAGAGTGAGTCATAGGAACCAGAGTGGAATAAAGTTATCTGGTTCAGAGAAACATTGATTTATTTACTTTTATATTTGACACACTTCAGGGCAGTCGGGAAATACGATCAACGGTGCAGGGTTCTGTTAATCTCTTCATGTATACATTTTATTTATGTTAGTTAGCTCCAAGATAAATTGACTGGGTTATTGTATTCCCTACTGCATTTTACAGGTGCCACGTTAGACATGATTCTGGAGGACTGGCTTACCTTGGGCATTATTTATTCATTCGTTTATTTATTTATTTATCACCACTAGAAAAAATGAAATAAATATGGCGACAAAAGATCGACTATAATTTCACTACATCTACTTCACAACTAAGGTATGTTCGTCACTTTCCTTCTGTGACGCATTATCGAAAAAGGAATCATCTTTGTGCAGAGAAACCATACCAAGCCTCTCTCAGCTTAGGAATATTAGGCAGCTGAGGACATGAGTAGAAGTGGTCGAATATTAAGGGAACTTACTTTACTGATAGCACATGCTTATTAATCGTCGCTGTTTTGTATATCATGATCATTAAAATCATCATCATCATCACCATTCGTCATCCATCACACACGCTGGATTCTTTCTCACACTCACTCCACACACTCTTTCCTTCCTTCATTCACAAACTTTCTTTACTTTTTCTATCAAAAATTTTTTTTTTTTTTTTACATACGGTACTCGATCCATTCTCACACATTCCTCTCTCACACGCTCACTTTTCCTGCTTTCTCTCAACCCCCCCCCCCCCTTTTTTCAATCATTTTAAAATTTCTCATACATCCAAATTTTCCACACGTGTTTTCACACACACATACACTATTTCTCGCTCTCACATATATCACAAACTCTCTCCTCACACTCACTCTACATTCGCTGTGCGTCTCACACTCACATTCTCACACCATTTTTCACACACTTTATCGCTCACTCTCATTCATTTTTCACACTTTATTCTGTACACACACACACACACACACACACACACACACACACACACACACACACACACACACACACACACACACACACACACACACACACACACATAATAATAATAATAATAATAATAATAATAATAATAATAATAATGATGACTATGATGTTCCCAGGAGCACCGCGTGATAATCCCGGAGGAGGAGGTGAGGCGTCAGTCCCCCCGCCAGTCGATTGCTTTCTTCGTGCAACCGAACGCAGAGACCCTGGTTCGCCCCCTTGACGGCTCCAACACCTACCAGCCCATCACAGCCAAGCAGCACCTCCTTAATAGAATCAGGATGATTTACACCTAAAGAGAGAGAGAGAGAGAGAGAGAGAGAGAGAGAGAGAGAGAGGGAGGGAGGGAGGTGGTTAAAAATGTGCTACTATGGACATTTCCTTGCCTAGAGAGAAGAAAAAAGAATAATTGATAATAATAATAATAATCCATCCATCATCCAATCCTTCATTGCCCCATGAGGAGCGTAGGAGCCCGGGGCTATGCAAGTTGGTCTTGACATTTAAGATAAGAGTGACCAGCCTCACTCAACCCTGAATGGCCTTACATGAGCAATAAACCCCAACCATCCCTTGGATATAAACTTTCGCCGGCTCAATCCGATTGGAGCGCCGTAATTAACCACTAAGCTACAAGGCGCCAAAATTTGGTTATATGGTTGCCACCCAGCGTAGTAAATGGTTTCCTGGTGTACAGGAAACCATTTGGCTTGTCATTCAGTGTAGTCACCCACAGGCAGAAGTAAGAGGAAAGAATGAAGGAAAGGAAGACAGAAGAGGGAGTGTAAAGTCACCCGTAGGCAGAAGGACGAGGAAAGACTGAGGGCAAGAAAGACAGAAGAGGATGGAAGGAAAGAAGGATGGAGGAGAGGAAAGGGCAGACACCCGATAGCAACACTACATCAAGTGAGTGGATGGCGAGCGCCCCCACCTACCACTAAATAATAATATTAATAATAATAATGAGAGAGAGAGAGAGAGAGAGAGAGAGAGAGAGAGAGAGACAGAGAGAGAGAGAGAGAGAGAGAGAGAGTAGTACTGTGGACTTACCTACAGAGAAAATAATAATAATAATGATAATAATAAACAGGAATAATAATAATGATTAGTAAGAGAGAGTAAGAAGAGACTGAATGAGGAATTTGGAAGGAATTTGAGTGTAAAATGGAGGGACTGTAAGAAAATGTTTTGGAATTGATGTAGTGTGTGGTGAAATGCTGAAACATGGGGGAGAGATAGTAGTAGAATGGATGTGGTAGATGTGCAGATTGGCCTGCGAGGAAGGTAGAGTCCCGGAGGATTGGAAGTCAGGTATAATTATTCCCTTGTACAAAGGAAAAAGGGGAAAAGAAGTGTGTGGTAATCATAGGGGCATTTGTTTTCTTAGTATAATAGAAAAAGTGTATGGTAGGATACTTATTGACAGAGTTAGAGAAAGAACTGAGAAATTAGTTGGAGAAGAACAGGGAGGCTTTAGGAAGGGAAGAGGTTGTGTACATCAGATATTCATTCTTAGATCTTTAGTGGAAAAGTTTCTAAAGAAGGGAAAGAGTTGTATGCGGCTTTCATGGATTTGGAGAAAGCATATGGCAGGGTGGACAGACAAGGATTGTGGAAAGTGTTAAGAATATATGGAGTAGATGGGAAGTTGTTGAATGCTGTGAAGAGTATGTACGATGGTGCTAAGGCTGCAGTGAGTGTGGATGGTGAACTAAGTGAATTTTTCTCTTTGAAAGTTGGGTTGAAACAGGGATGTGTCATGTCTCCATGGTTGTTCAATCTGTACATGGATGGGGTAATAAAAGAGGTACAAGGTAGGGTAGTGGATTTTTTTTTTTTTTTTTTTTTTTTTTTAATGCGAGGAAGAAGGAACCAAAGGCCATGAGCCCGCAGTAACAGTTCCCTCCAAGAGAAAAACAAAATACAATAGAGAGCCAAATTCAAGATCCGATCATTTTGAGATGCCTGGACACACTACGTTTGAAAGACTGGAGATCATAGGCAGGAGGAAATACAGACAGAGGGAGACAGTTCCAGAGCTGACCTGTTGCATAAATGAAAGACTGGGAGTAACGGTTAACTCTTGCATTAGAGAGTTGGACAGAAAAGGGATGAGAGTTTGCTGCCAGACGGGTGCTACGCGCCCGTCGTAGAGGTGGAGGAATGCAAGCAGACAGTTCAGAGGAGCAGTGACCATTAAAGTAGCGATAGAAAAGAGATAAAGATGCAACAGTGCGGCGAAGAGACAGAGGTTGAAGGGAGTCAGTAAGAGGAGGAGAGTTAATGAGACGAAAAGCCTTTGACTCCACCCTATTGAGAAGAGCTGTATGTGGGGAGCCTCCCCACACATGAGAGTTGTACTCCACACAGGGGCGGATAAAACCTCTGTATAGAGTCAACAATTGTGCAGGGGTAAAGAAAGAGCGGAGTCGGCTTAGCACACCCAATCTCTTGGAAGCAGATTTTACAAGAGATGTAATATGATCTTTCCAAGATAAGTCCCGAGTAAATGAAACCCCAAGCATGTTCAAGGATGATGCAGGATTAATCTGAATATTATTAAACATTAGTGGGTATACCTGTGGAAGATTTTGTCGGGTTGATAGGTGTAAGAACTGAGTCTTAGATGCATTAAAGACAACCATATTATTTTTACCCCAGTCAGAGATATGAGCCAAGTCAGACATTAGGTGTGCCATAGCCTCATCCCTTGTTTCTTGAAGTAACTGTTGAGATGGGCGTTGCGGGAACCGAATGGAAAGATGAAGGGTGGAGTCATCAGCGTATGAGTGGATAGGGTTAGATGTACAGCTTAGAAGATCATTGATGAATAAAAGGAAGAGAGTTGGTGATAGGACAGAGCCCTGAGGAACACCACTGTTGATAGATCTAGGAGAAGAACGATGGCCGTCTACGACAGCGGCTATAGAACGACCAGAAAGGAAGCTAGCGATGAAGGCACAGATAGAAGGATAGAAACCGTAGGAGGGCAGTTTGGAAATTAAAGATTTATGCCAGACTCGATCGAAAGCCTTTGAGATGTCAAGTGCAATGGCAAAGCTTTCGCCAAAGTCCCGAAAGGAGGATGACCAGGAGTCTGAAAGGTAGGTGAGAGATCGCCAGTGGAGCGTCCCTGACGGAACCCATACTGACGATCGGAAAGAAGGTTGTGATAGGAAAGATGCCTTAAAATTTTTTTATTAAGAATTGACTCGAAAACTTTTGAAATACAGGACGTTAAAGCAATTGGACGATAGTTGGAGGGTTGGGAGTGGTCACCCTTCTTTGGGACTGGCTGAATGAGAGCAAACTTCCAGCAAGAAGGAAAGGTACAAGTTGACAGACAAAGGTGAAATAGTTTGCCTAGGCAGGGTGTAAGCACAGAAGCACAGTTTTTGAGAACAACAGGAGGGACTCCATCAGGCCCATATGCCTTGTTAGTACTGAGGCCAGTAATGGCAGAAAATACATCAACTGAAGAAATTTTAATGTCAGCCATGAGGAAGTCAGAGGGGGGAAGTGATGGAGGAACAGCACCTGAATCGTCTAAGGTGGAATTGGAGGAGAAAGTCTGTGCGAAGAGATCTGCTTTATCAGTAGAAGAAATAGCTACAGAACCATCAGAGTAGAAAAGAGGAGGGAAGGATGATGAGGTAAAGTTGTTAGAAAGATTTTTGGCAAGGTGCCAGAAGGAGCGAGAAGAATTCGAGTTGGAGAGTTGAGAGCATTTAGTATGGATGAAATTATTTTTAGTAGAGCGAAGAACAGACTTAGCACGATTCCGGGCAGAAACGTAAAGATTATGTGATTCAGGGGTGGGTTGGCTCCGGTACCTTTTGTAGGCCCTCTCCTTGTTGCGGACAGCATTAGAACAAGCGTGATTAAACCAAGGCTTTCTTGCATTAGTCAAAGGATATGAGAAAGGAATGTATGCTTCCATGCCCGAGAGAATAACCTCCATAATGCGCAAGGCACACTCAGATGGCTCACGGCCATGGAAGCAATAATCATTCCAGGGAAAATCAAAGAAGTACTGCCTGAGGGCCTCCCAGTCCGCAGCTCCAAAATGCCAGAGACGACGTTTCCCTGGAGGGTCCGCAGGCCGTACTGGAGCGATAGGACAGATTAAGGTAATAAGGTTGTGATCGGAGGAGCCCAACGGAGAGAAAAGATTAACAGAGTAAGCAGAAGGATTGGTTGTGAGGAAGAGGTCAAGTATGTTGGAGCTCTCTCCAAGGCGGTCAGGGATACGGGTAGGGTGCTGTACAAGCTGCTCTAGGTCATTAAGGATAGAAAAGATGTAGGCTTGTTCACCAGGTGGATCCGTGAAAGGAGAGGAGAGCCAAAGGTGGTGGTGAACATTGAAATCTCCGAGAATGGAGATTTCAGAGAAAGGAGAAATGGACAGAATGTGTTCCATCGTAGAAGTAAGATAGTCGAAGAATTTTTGATAGTCAGTAGAATTAGGGGATAAGTAAACAGCACAGATATATTTAGTCAGAGAATGACAGGAAAGCCGAAGCCAGAGAGTGGAGAATTCAGAAGAATCAAGTTCAGGAACACGAGAGCAAGATAAGTCGTTGCGTATGTATACACAACAGCCACCTTTGGCTTTGAAATGAGTATAGAGAAAGTAGGAGGATACAGACAAGGGTTTGCTGTCAGTTGCCTCAGACAGCTGAGTCTCCGTTAGAAAAAGAAGGTGAGGTTTAGAGGAGGAGAGGTGGTGCTCAACAGAGCGAAAGTTAGATGAAAGGCCGCGAATGTTGCAGAAATGAAGAAGAAGAGAGTCAGACAGTGGTTCCAGGCACCTCGAGTCGTCACCGGGAGAGGGGCAGATGGCGGGGGCATTTATGGTCCCAGCCCCTGGGGACTCCGAGGCTGGGTGAATCAACGCTATTTTTGGTTAATTTTGAATAGGAAGTGTAGTGTGTACTGTGCATGTAGTTTGGTGAAGATAGATAGAGAAATTTGTACTGGAGAGCATGCTGGCCTACTCTCTGTGTAACTGAGACACTGAAAAAGTTCAGCAAAGGGGGATGGTCAGGAACTAGTCCTGAGGGCTGATGAAACGGGAGCTCCAGCACTCCCTGTCATCAGCTTTCCATCCACCTCGGGAGTACTGCCCTGCTCGACTGGTGCTACAGTCTACTGGAGTGGCCCTGGTGAGAGAGGATAGTGTTCGGAAACTCTCTGTATTGTTGTTTGCAGATGATACTGTGTTGTTGAGTGAAGACGAAGGAGAATTGCAAGGCTTGGTGGATGAGTTAGGGAGAGTGTGTAAGAAACGGAATCTAAAGGTGAATGTAGGGAAGAGTAAAGTGATGGTCTTTGAGAGGAAGTCAGTGAATGTACAGCGACGTTGGATGGTGAGGAATTGGAAAATGTGAGTACGTTTAAGTACTTGGTCAGTGTGATGAGTAAGGATGGAGGTTCGAAGGGTGAAGTGCTTGAAAGGGTACAGCAGGTAAGAAAGGTTGCTGGTTCATTGAAAGCAGTGATAAGAAACAGGGAAGTGAGCATGGAAGTAAAAAAGTTACTACATGACAGTATTGTGATACCAACTCTAACGTATGGAAGTGAAGCTTGGACGTTGTTGGAAGGACACAAGTCAAAAGTGAGAGCAATGGAAATGAGTTATTTAAAAGTAGCCTGTGGAGTCATATGAAGAGACAGGCTGACGAATGAGGATATAAAGGAGCGTTGTGGTGTGCATGTGGATGTGATAGGAAGCGTTATCTGGAACACACTGAGGTGGTTTGGCCATGTGGAGAGAATGGAATGTGAAAGACTGACGAAGAGAGTGTATGTGAGTGAGGTGGAGGGGGGAAGAGGGAGGAGGAGGAGGCCGAGGATGAGATGGAGGGATGGGGTGGAGAGGTATATGAGAGAGCGGGGAGTGAGTTGGGAGCAGGGCAGTGAAATGGCGGGGGACAGGGCGACATGGAGGTGATTTGTTTGTGACCACTCCAAACGGGATTAAGGCGTCTGGCAATAGATAGATAGATAGATAATATAATGATAATACTGTATTGGCATTGTTTACTAGTTTAACTATTATACAGGACATCAGTTAACTTCTAATTAACATTCAGTCTGAATAGTTTTCAGTGTATTTCTATATAATCCATTCACTCCTATTGATATATTTTGTTTTATTTTTGGGTTTGTTTGGGATGTGTCTCAGGTACGCATCAGGTGTGTCTAAGGTACGAATCAGGTGTGTCTGAGGTACGCATCAGGTGTGTCTGAGGTACGCATCAGGTGTGTCTGAGGTAAGCATCGGGTGTGTCTGAGGTAAGCATCGGGTGTGTCTGAGGTACGTATCAGGTGTGTCTGAGGTAAGCATCGGCTGTGTCTGAGGTACGCATCAGGTGTGACCGAGGTAAGCATCAGGTGTGTCTGAGGTACGCATCAGGTGTGTCCGAGGTAAGCCTCAGGTGTGTCTGAGGTACGCGTCAGGTGTGTCTGAGGTACGCATCGGGTGTGTCTGAAGTACACATCAGGTGTGTCTGAGGTATATGTCCAGATACAAAAGGCATTTTCTGGGGTGTGTTTTTGGTGGTAGATAAGTTTGGGTTGTGTACGACCATCAAAGTTGTTCTTTATCTTGCTTATTATATTCTTTATATCTCCAGGTCGTTTTATTTAACATTGGAGATATTTTTTCGAACTGCAGGTGTTAGATACAACTTTCGTTTACTCGTTTACTCACAGTCCTTCCCTAAGTTGGATGAAATTGTCAGGAAGTAACAAGAATAAACAAAAAAAGTATTCAGTGGGTCCATTTCTTTATGCAACCAATTATATTTACGTGGAAAAGCAATAAATAAATAAATAAAAGAGCTGAAATCGTCACCCCCAGATGACATGGCAGGAGGGCTTTCTCTGATGGGGTGGTTTGGTTCAAGTTTTGGGAAATTCTTAGAACACTTCCCACACCTCACTTCCCGAACCATACCTGGTAAGGAGGGAGGAGAGGAGGCAAGGCGAGAGATGATGAGGAAGTGGGAGGCGAGAATGCTTTAGTTCCCCGTGACACAACAAAAAACAGATCATGATATAACATTTTCAAGTCACAGGAACGTATTCTACATGGCATAAGAGACCACTTAGCCTTAGTGTTTTATTGTGCATATTACTCCCTGTTGTTTTCTCATATGTTATTTATGTGTCTATTATCGAGTTAGTTTGCTTTAGTGATGTACAGTCAGGGACAAAAGTTCGTCTAATATTTCACCTCCTCTACATACACCTTTCCTCTTTTAGGTAATAATCTTAAGCTGAGAGATATTTGTTATGAATCTGTCCGTGGATGACTCTTTATGATATGAGGCATCAGGGAGCTCTAAATGTTGAGTAGACGCAGTGGAATGGGTATACTATGTAAAATAAATAGGTAAAGAGAAGGTACTACGAAATTATCAAAAAAAAATAAAAATAAGTAAATAAAGTTTCCGTTTCCTCTTTAAAGCAACAACATTGTCTTGGTGTTTGCTGCCAGGAAACAATAACTGATGGACTGTGTGTGAGTGTGGGATCATGGTTGTTTTGGTGGAGGTAATCTTTGTAGCTAATGGCTATTGTATGTTTTGCACTCCATGCTGTGCCTTGCAATGAGAATAATCTAACAGGCATCAGGCGAAGCTGGAGTTTTGTTAACCCCTAATAACGCAGACAACAGCCACAGATGCCACTTACAATATGCTTTATCCTGACCCTTCATGTGTAATTTCAAGTTAACAGAACTGTAATTAGTTCACATGTGTGGCTGTATCACAGACATGTGCGTATAACACTCAAATTGCATGATGAAGGTATGGTATTTTGGGTTGAATTAAACCTTCCAGAAAAGAGGGACGCCACACCTTTGGGTATTTTATACTTGCTACTTCCAGCCGATTTTATTCAGTTTAAGAACACCCCTACCTTCCCAAGGAAAAAAAGACTTCCGGAATTTTCGGAGATTACAGCCGCCGTCAGAAAAGTTCCGGCCAAGCTAAATACCGAGTTCTTCTCCGACTTTAACCAAATCTGGTTGAACGTTTGACAGACAAAGACCAATCATAATAGGTTTGAGGGCAATAGGCCAAACGTCAAGGTTACAAGTATAGTTTAATCATGCGTTGTGATCTGAATCTCTAAATTGCCATAGCAACCTCTCCTCAGCCCATGGGTTAAAGGACTCACCGATTCTCTGCATGATTCATCTCTGGCAACAAAGTCTGAAGACATGGCATACTTACAAAAGTCTGCACTACTAGAAAATAGTATGCTGAAATACCGACTTTGTGTTTAGAGAAAAGAAAGCTGTATGCATTCCACACAAGAGGGCATCAATGCATCAGCAAACCGGACTAGGGAAGAAAACTCTAAAATTGTTCGATTATCAAGTTCAACAGAAAAAAGCTACAAAAGAATACAGTAGCTAGCAATGTAAGAGAGGCCTTCACAGAGTACTTCTGGTCTGATGAAGGGTCAATACCCTAGCAAAATTACGTAACATTAGCCTAATCATCCCAGTCCTGTACGTATGTAGAATTTTTTTTTAATTATCATTCTCCCTCTCTCTCTCTCTCTCTCTCTCTCTCTCTCTCTCTCTCTCTCTCTCTCTCTCTCAGTGGCATTGTCCTCCATGATATCGCTGGCAAATTTTAGCAATATTACGTCCTACATACCTGTACAACGGTGGTCACAGAAAAACCCGCTCAGGCTTCTCAGGTGAAAATAATTACCGGAACGTTTCTTCTCCAATCTTTCTTACGAAGTACCATAGAACTGATCTGGAATTAAAGAAGCAGGATTACTTAGCGAGAAATAAATACAAGGTGTCTCGCGAGTCACGAACCATAGGGAAAACTGATGATTAGAGTATTTGTTCGAAGTGCTGACCGTCGTGCCTCATACAAATATTCCAAAGGGTGACCCATTCATTGAGGACACGAAAGATGTCTGGGGTTATTTCTCAGCATGCAGCTGTGATTCCTGATTCCAGGTAAGGCAGTGACGTTGTATATGTTGAGAAGATAATGTGCTGCCTCATCTGAAATCAAGAATCACAGCTGCATGCAGATTAATAACCCGACATCTTACAACATGTCCTGGATGAGTGGGTCACCTGTTTGAATATTTGTATGAGGACGTTGGAGGTGTTTAAGAAGAGTATTGTCAGCCATGAAGAAGTAGCCAGAGTGGAGGAAATATTTTTACTGAAGTTATATAATGCCAATCCATCATGTACAACACTTAATAAGCTGAGATTTGTAAAGTACAAGCAGAGGTTGAGCAAGGCATTCAGCAGCTTCCAACTTCAGAGCCTACCTCTTACATCCTCAGCTGCAAAGTATCACTCATAACGAGCCTACTTTGCAGTTCAGGAGTGGTTGGGCAATGTTGAAGATCTAAATCCTACTGACTGCGGTTGGCAGCTTCAAGGTGGAATGCTCAATCCCATTTTGACTGACAGACCAGTAGCAACAGAGCATGTTCTTCTCACTGTGTTATGTGGGTGTAAACAAATGTGTGTTAAGAGATGTAAATGTCGGAAAGCAGGACTTAACTGTACACCGATGTGTTCCTCGTGTATTGGCCAATCTTGTGCTAATCCATGCCCACCTGATGTAGAAGATAGTGAGTCCCCATGCTATAATTGTGACCATTACTAGATATGATGCTAAATAAATATTTTATTTAAAAACACGGTAGTTCAATAACTGCTGCTGGCAAAAGTTAGTGCTGGTTGTTGGCTTTAAATGTGTTGACTTTACCACTTTGTTAAAAACAGTACATTGCCTTCATATCTTGAATATCATTACCTTCATCATATCTTGAACATACATCAGTAAATCATTGAAATAATGGTAAAATGGTTTTCTTATACTCAAAAACCTTTAAAAAAGAGTATTACATGACCATCTGTGACTTCTGGTCTCAAAGTTATATAAGAGTCCCATGCCGTTGGCGGCCATCATGGATTTTCGTCTCACACGGCTAGCTCATGTGAAATGTTTAGAATGTTTGTGGATTTCAACTTGGCATGCTTCCAAGTAGCTTTCCTGAAAAAATCAGCTATCTCGAATTTTTTTTCAGGTTCCCTTCCATGATCCTGGCCTATTATGTTGATGGTATGATTATAGGAGGTGGTGAGGTAAAACTGAAGTATTAAAAACAGAAGAGTGCATGATAACAATCATATTCGATAACTCTTCCTCTCATATTAAATTCATACTGACAAATTAGCTAAGAAAAAAGTTGGTAAATGGAATTTTCCCTCGTCTCATCCCTTTAGCGGCTCCCCTCGCCTCTGTCTATAACACGACGCGGAGCAGTGCTGGGTAGGGATCCTTTTCGCACTCATACTCCCCGTGGATCTGTAGGTTATTTTGACCCCCTAAAGAGGTTAGTACTCACACGCATATTCCTCATGGACACATTAAATGTAGCCTGAAGTAGTCTTAGCATAAACTGAGAAGTGATTAAGAGAAAAGAAGTGAACGGCCTGCTGGAAAAAGCCTTTATTCACTGTCGTGGCAGTGTTTTAGTACAGAATCATTCCTGTATGCCAGTTTATAACTAGTGATTACATTCCAAGTAGTAACTGAATATAAGTTAATTAATGGCTCATAGTGGTAAATTAATAAAAGTTAGAATCTTTACTTTTTCCAGGTCGTTGGAAGCAACTGGAAGTTTAAGGGTAAACTTACCTGATCTAAGTATAACTCTAGCTCATAAAAATTTTATTTCCTACTACTTTTTCAAACAAATACCATAATATGTAATCTGCCAATTCTGTAATTTGTACTTACTCATTATTGTGAACTTAGGATCACATATAGTATTATGTTTCTAGTGTAAATCAAATAAATTCCAAGGCACAGGTGCTGGGAGAAGATATACCCAGGTAAGGTGCTACCATGATCTCGGTAGAAAGGCCCTAGCAGATGTTTCGGTGGAGACACCGTGCCTTATAGTCACCTCGCCACACCTACCTCTGAGCCCTACCTCAAGCGCCCCACTTACCCGTGTCTTGAGTATTAGTATTTTTTAGTAGTGGTGGTCCTAAGTAGGCAGGATAATGTGTGTACTTTATTAAATTATAACCTAGACTTTAATAAGATATAATTTAAGGTAATTAGCCGTTATATTACCCTTTTTTTCTTATGCATGCAATAACTGGAGTTAAGGGGACGGGTTGTGCTTTGACTTTATATTCAGGTGGCAGTTAGCATGAAAGGGAAAACGGTCCGTCGTAAACACCCACCCCCGTTACATTACGTAGTCTCGATCTTGCCCTATAATCACCTATGATACGCCCCGCTGTAGTCGCTTTATATCCAGGAGAAAACTGACTAAGTCCACCAGTCTGATCGGCGTGAGAAAGAGAGTGGTAGAGTTTACTGGTTAAGTTACGATGCGGAGGTTGAGAGGGGAGGCTGTGTGACCACCAATGTTCTTCGTTCATTATGGGAAGGGGAGAGAAGGGGAGGACGATGGGGAGGGAGGGAGATGTTGGGGAAGGGGGAGGGAGAGAGAGAGGGAGAGGGGGACAGGTACGGGAAGGATGGGTAGAAGGGTAGAATGTGTAAAATGTTTCGTATGGAGCACAGCTAATCCTTATTAGTCTGCCCACACTCTCAGAGCTGTGTGCATGTGTTTGTATACCTTTCTCTTCCCTCGGGTATGTCCCTCAGTATGCCACCACACCTACCACGATCACCACAACTATCCCTGTTACCATACCTACCACAACCACCACTACCACCACAACTATCACTATTACCTCACCTACCACAACCACCATAACTATCCATGTTACCGCACCTACCACAACAACGACTGCCACCAGAATTGTCCTTATTACCACACCTACCACGCCACCATTGCCACCATAACGATCTCTGTTTCTACACCTACCACAACCACGACAACTTTTACTACAACTACCATTACTACCACAACAGTTACAATTACCACAACCACCATCAAGTCACTTTTAACATTACTACCACAATTACCGCTATGACCACAACCACCATTTCCACCACAAACATCACCATTACCACAACTATCCCCTTTACTGCAACCACCACTTTTATCATCACCTCCGTTATCACAACTATCACTACTGCTATAACTGCCACAACCACCACTACCACCACAACCATTAGTTATCACCACAACCTCAACTGCACCCAACCAAAACCACCACTACACCACAACCATCCCCACAACTACCACTATCACCACAAATACCACCATCACCGTATAAAACCATATATTTATCTCGAAGTTTGACATACCCTGTAACTAAGTCTTCTACCTCTCCTTGCCTTTCTTCCTGTGTCGATCTATCGTTTTCTTTCTGTCTAACCTCAGTGCGGCCCCAGTCATGTCCAGCAAGAAGCCAGACATCCCCACCATCCCAATCGTCGACCTCGGCCAGTTAGGTGAGTAACTGAACACTGATTCTAAGTTAGGTGTTATGGGTTACTTATCACTTACTGTAATTTACTAAACACTGTTTGGAAGTTAGACGTTGTTTGGGACAGAAGCCCGTAAAAACATTATGCTGTCGGATCCGACCAATGACGGCTTCATCTCTTGATTTTGAAATGTAGTTTTTCTTCACATTTATATAATTATTGCATTCACTCTTGTCATAGCAGCACAGTGTTCAGTATACTATGTGCCAAAGCCATGTTCTGTTATATGGACAGGCTGAAAAGTTGTAAACAATTTTATGAATTTAATTAATATCCTCTCCCTCCGTCATACATGAATCATCAACGTACAATCATAACATTTCATGCTTACCAAATATATTCATTGCTCCTTCGTTTGCATGATACTGACCAACACAAAGTCCTGAAATTGGGGATCTCTGAACCAAGAATTGTTGAACTATAGGATGGGAACCATTGCGTGAGACGAAACTCTGATATAAAAGAAAAAGAATGAAACATTAAGAATGAGTAAAAATGTCTGTGAAGAGAGGTAGATTAAGACATACGTAAATACATATACACATACATACATATAGGCATTAAAATGTCATTTAATAATTATAGACATGTAGAATCACAGTCATTAGTATACAGGGTGTTCAGTAAATATGTAGCAAAAATCAGGGGGGATGTTCCGGAGACGATACTGAATGCAAATTCCTAAATGACCATTTTGCGAAATCTCAATAGTTTGGGAGTTACAGCACTCCACAGATCGGCTCTGGATGTGTTGGAGCCAGGGGACTGTAAATGAGACGCCCATCTTTTACAATGAGATTTAATAACAATATTATACAATATGCTAGACACTGGTACGTCATTGATATTTACAGCAAATGTTCACAACTCCGGCTTCCTTGCTCAGTGCATGCTGCAGCCCGTTGCAGAAGTGGCTCACGGCTTTATATTGGTAGCAACGATTTTCCACATCATCCACATGATCGATTCTGATTTTCACCTATCTACCTGGCTACTTACAGTACATACCTCCCTATCTATCCTATTACATACATACATACATACCCGAAGTAAAAGACGAAAAATAACTTTAAAAAACGAAAAACAATTAAAGTGTTCAAGAAGTCTTAATCAGCAAGTCAAGATACGATCAGATAAGCCCCGCCGTTCAAATCCGGACGAAGAGAAGGGGAAGAGGTAGATGGGCACAATCCCCGGGGCCCGGCCCGAAGGGGTGGCCCGAGACCTCCAAGATAGTGTTAAGTGGAAAGAAAATATAACATGTATCATGTATTACGTGAATGGAGTGCAATTTGCATATATAAAGTACTGCATGAATACATGAAATCATAGGAAACTTTAATGTATTCATTTGTTTCTTTCCATTACACAATAGCATTTCTTATTTTTCTTTACATAATATAGCCTACATGTACTATAATTTCCTTGTAGTTATTATCGCTGTTTTGTAGAGAGGGAGGGGAAGGTGCTATGGCACACCAGAATTCTTTGGGCAGTACATCAATCTGCCATTACACATTGGTTAGGGAGCACTTTAACCATGAGCTAGACATAGAGTACAATACTCGTATATTCAGCACAATTTTCAGGGGAAGGGGTGCCCACTGTCGATAATCTTGCCAAGGGTCTGGTGATGGCTGTCGGCGGCCCTGCCCTCAAACGATGGTCGGACAATAGCTTTTCTAGAGGTGGGATCACTTCTAAGTGGAGCGGCTCTGTGCACCTGTCTCTCACTAACGATCCCCGGACATGAAGTGCTTCGCTTCCATAGTTTTTCGCGACTTCATTCAAGAGAAGAGGTGATAGCTATTGGTCTGTAATCAGAGGGATCAGAGGAACTTCATTTCTCTGGAACTGGGTGAATACTTATGACTTTATTTATCTATGGATCAATGTCATCAGTGTAGGTCGCTGCGGTTTTACGAGCCTGATTTTCTAAGTTCATGAAAAGAGGAGCAGAACAAGCGACACTACTTTTGTTGGTGACTGTGCTGTAAAATTAGGTCTTTGGAGTGTAGGAATTAAACTATTGGCCGTCATGTCCCCGCTGCTGTGTGTGTGTGTGTGTGTGTGTGTGTGTGTGTGTGTGTGTGTGTGTGTGTGTGTGTGTGTGTGTGTTGCGGTCACGTGATCAGTTTATTTACTCCTGTCATTGTGTGTTAATTTAATACCGTAAGCATAATAGGCTCTTTGGCAACTCATCCTTACTAGTCCATTTTTTTAATTTGACACGTTAATATACCCTTATACGTTATCTGTTCAGTCTATGTCGTTACTAAAAAGATATAATATACATACAAGTGTTAAAGAAGCTGCAATGGGTGAGGTAGTTTTGGGTCAAATAATGTGATGGGTGAGATAGATAGCTTAGAGTTAAATAACTGATAGATAACTAAGAAAGAGGGTGATATAAAAACCTTATTCTACCAGGCTAGAAAGGATTCTTAACACCTCTTCTTAGGCGAATTACTTTCAGAATTAAACCTTTACTGCTTAAGTGGAATGATTGCAATGATTTTAAAGAACATTCTTGCGTCCGAACAGACCTAATTATCTGCAGTCGATGGTGTTCTCTAGGTACAGGTATTTCTCCCATTAGTGTAGTTTACCTATTTGTATCTTTAGAATTTAGTGTAGGTTAGAGATTTGACTGTTAGGTTTATTAGTTATAGTTTTTGTTTTTATTTAATTAGGTATTTTTATGGGTTATATGAAAAAGGATAAAATAAACCAGTATATTATAAAATATTAAAAAATAAATAAAAAATAATTAAAATATACATATGTGTGTGCCTAAACGATCAGGGGCTTCGGCCTCAATGGCGAACAGACGACTAGAGGTTTATTGGTGACTGCATTAACACTCAGGCTCTTATGTCTCTCCCAAAAAAGTAAAATCGTCTGGGTAAACTGGAATACAATACTGAGCAGTTCCAATGATGACAGGTTTAACAAGGGAATTAAGCTTGTAATATTTTAAAACAAGGTCAGTGGCTCCTTTTCTTTCACAATTTTCTTTCTTATATAGTTTGAGCTGTAAGTGACTGAAAACGTGTATTTAGAAACTGAACTAACCTCATCGACCCTCGTTAAAATATATTATGATGAGGTCGAGGTGTTTTACTTGCTGATGTCAGGCTTCATTGTTGCTGCACTGTGCGATCTGTATGCATTATCATTTGTTTGGTCAGGTTAGACGAGGTTAGTTTAATTTGGGAAACACACACACACACACACACACACACACACACACACACACACACACACACACACACACACACACACATTCCGGACCACCTTCATTTCACCTAAAAGAAAGAAAGAAGATGAAGGATATTTCAGAGAGAGAGAGAGAGAGAGAGAGAGAGAGAGAGAGAGAGAGAGAGAGAGAGAGAGAGAGAGAGAGAGAGAGAGAGAGAGAGAGAGAGAGAGAGAGAGAGAGAGAGAGACTTCCAAAAGATGAGTTAGTACCTAAAGTAGATACTGACTTCAAATTCTTTGTCCTGTGTTTCGAATAAAGTTTTTACCACATTCTCGGCAGGAACCCTCCTTCAGGCGCAGGGGAGAGTGGGGGAGGGGGGACGGTTCATTGGATAGGATATCCAACTCGCTACTTTAAGGACTTGAGTTAGAATCTCGCATCAGTCAAGCTGCTGGACGTATTTTATTTTCCCTTTGTCCCTGTTTACCCAGATGTACAACTGGGGACCTGGATGTAACTTCGACTGTTGCCGCTAGTGTTGTAGGGGGAAGACGGAGAGGTGGCGTGCGGTCCTAACGGACCCAGGTTCAAATCCCGGCTGGGGCAGAGAACAGTTTAAGGATTTGAATTTCATTAAATCAGGCTTTACTGATCTACCAGAAGACTCGCCGACATGTCGTAAAAGTACCCCCGCTAATACCAATTCACCAGTCCTGTATGAGACAGCCCTGGCATGTATTCAGTATGGACAGTGGGTGTTAGCGTCGAAGTGGTGACATGTAGAGGTGTATGGTATGTAGGTGGACTGCTGGGCCTTGATAGCAGGTTGTGAAGCCTATGCCCAGAGTCGGACACATAAAAAAAAAAAAAAAAAAAAAAAAAGATGAGCCCTGCGCAGTCGATACGCAAAAGTCTTATCTTTCTTCTGCAGGCTTGGGTGTTGCTGGGGGCCCGAGCGAGGATGAGCTCCAGCGGGTGGCAAAGGAGCTGGGAGCGGCCCTGACCGGTGTGGGCTTTGTGTACCTCAAGAACCACGGCATTCCCAGCCAACAGGTGGGTTGGTGGGTGGCAAAGCTTTCTCCACTCTGACTTACTGGCTGTAACTGTTTTCAGCATCATCATCACCATCATCATCCTCTCTTTCAGGAAAGACTTCCAGTTCACCAGTAGGAGGGACGGCTGTTTCCAGTCCTGCCTTCTCGGGAGTAGGCCTGAGCACTGTGTTGTCAAAAATGAGAGCGCCAAGGTGTGGACCGAAATCCAGGTTTTGGCGATAATTTTTGAAGCATGCGGTGGCGGTAGTACACGTGTGATCTTTATATCGTTGCTGACTCCACGTTGTATTTTGGGATGCAGACTGATCACATCAAACAATTACAGATGTTCCATCAGTGACAGTCAAAATCCAGGGACATCGCTCACACCATGGCGCACTCAGTTTATCAAGTATTTTGATCCCCAGTTTACAAGGGGTCGTCGATTTTCTCCACTGTTGGCTTTGGGTGTCTTCGGAGTGTTGTAGGACCTCTTCTTTCGTGATATATATTGTATTACATCGTTCTTTCGTTTTTTATAAAAGTTCCAACATGTCACCTAACAGCTGCTCTCCTCGCTGCTCTCTCTCTAGCAGCCTCTCTGTTCAGTTTCTTATTGATGACCCAGACCCTTCAGTCTGAGGACATTATTTGCAGTTTATTCTTCCTGCTACCGAGTGATCATATTCAGCTTAGGTGATGGTGAAGGAGTTAAAGAAGCCTACATGCAGCTCTAACAGTTCGAAAAGTCAGTCCTGAGCCGAATAACACTTTTTTTTTTTTTTTTTTTTTTTTTTGAGGCGGCAAGAATGAAATATGAATAACCCTTTTGACCTAAAAAAATTCATGATCTATTAATATTTTGCATTTCCAAAGCGATTTTTTTTTTCTCCTCGGTTTCTTCTTGGTGTTCTTTTTGTCGATGCTTATTGCCATATCCTTACGACTTTATTTCTTTGACTGGCCTGAAACTTACTATGCATGTACAGTCAATCAATCAGTCAGTCAGTCAATTTATCCATGTATTGCCAGACGCCGTAATCCCGTAAGGGACGGCCACAAACAAATCACCTCCACGTCGTCCTGTCCTCTGCCGTTGGGATGCCTTCCCTCCAATTTACACCCCCCTCTCGCATAGCTCTCACCACTCCATCCCTCCATTTCACCCTTGGTCTCCCCTTCCCTCTCCCCCTCCACTTCACTCACGTAGACTTTACCAGTCAGTCTCTCATTCTTCATCCTCTCCACATGGCCAAATCATATATCAGAAGATTCCACATCCATATCACAATGCTCTTTTACTGCCTCATTTGTCTTTACATAACCAGACACATAGTTTACCACTATTATTATCGTCATTATCTGAATTTTAATTCCGAGATAAAGTAAAAAAAAAATGACACGTGATAGTTTATTATACAGTTAACATCTAGGCCCACAAAATTCATTTTAAAGGGACATTTCGTTCTACGAATATGGATACCATACTCAAATAAAGACCTTTTAATTAGTTCCAGTTTCGTTAGAAACCCAAGCATCATTCAAATGTGTATTTGTATCGATGAAAAGAGTTGTTTTCGTAGCAAACCATTTAGTATTATCAGCCACTAATTATAACTCAGGACCTATGTTCTGTGTTCTGTTTTCTGTGTCCTAATTGTGTTCCATCTGTGTTCTGTGTTCTAACCGTGTAGAGTGTTTCAACCATGATCTATGTTCTATGCTGTAACTGTGTTCTAGTTCTAATTCTCTTTAACTGTAAATCTCTGTTCTATGTTCTTACGGTCATGCATGTTATAATTGTGTTCTACGTTCTGTGTTCTAGCTATTCTATACTCTGTGTTCTATGGCCTGAGTTCTATGTTCTATCTTCTATGTTCAAAGTGTGGTTTAACCGTGATGTAAGTTCTATGTTCTATGATCCGTGTTCTAACGCTGACTCTGCCTTGACAGGTAGAGGCGGTGTTCTCGAGTGCCAGCAAGTTCTTCAGCCTCGGGAAGGAGACGAAGCTGAAGTATGAGAAGGGACCGTCACAGAGGCATGGATATATAGCTGTGGATAGGGAGAAGTACGTCTGAGAGAGAGAGAGAGAGAGAGAGAGAGAGAGAGAGAGAGAGAGAGAGAGAGAGAGAGAGAGAGAGAGAGAGAGAGAGAGAGAGAGAGAGAGAGAGTTGATCTAGTCTAACCATTTCTACTCGCTTACTTATTTTCTCATTTTATTCTTGCTATCTTCAGACGATTTTATTCAGCTTTCGAGACTTTTTTTTTTCCTTTTCCAAACTGGGGCTTGGTAGATCTAGCCCTCACAAACCCCTTTAGTACTAGATTTTTTTTTCCTCTTGAGTAAAGCTTCATGGTGGCAACAAGAATAGGTCAAAATGTGGAGGTGACACCAATCCAAGGCGTTAATCTTGCCAACAATCCTGCTGGCTATACACGGTGTTTGGTGTCTTGTAATGAAGGAGTTAAAAAAAAAAAAAAACTGACATCCCATTTCATTACCAAGGCGCCTTCTGATTTCATTCTTGTTACTGACAGACGATTTTAATCTGTTTGGGGGACGCCTTTTGTGGTGTGAGGATCAGAAATTGTCTCCACTATACCATTTTTATTCTAATTTGGCTTACAACTGCCATATGTCCATCTTGAATGCTTAGTTGTAACAATAGTTTACATTAGAATATGATGGTAGTCACAAAAATGTGTCCAGGAAAGGAGCAGGACCATAGCATTGTCTTATTCTGCTACTGAGCTGCGGGACATAGGTTGCAAGAAGGCTAAAATCTCCGCAGTGTTAAAGTGAATGAACTATAGCAGAGCCGCATGCCCTTGTCTGGCCTGTGCAGGGCAGCTGTTGTGGTTTGTTTAGCAGAGTAATAGTGTTGGAGAGGGACGCCTTCACGTGATGGCACAGATATGACCAGCTGGTAACGCTGTTCAGTTATGCAAACGTCCCTTAGTTCCCTTCCTGTCTTGCTAAAAGGAGGATGGAGTATTGCGGAAGGAGGGAAACTTCAGCCTGCAGTCTATTGAGATAACACTCAGATGAGCGTGGAGTTGCAATTACTACGAAGAAACACACACACACACACACACACACACACACACACACACACACACACACACACACACACACACACACACACACACACACACACACACACACACACACACACACACACACACACACACACACACACACAGTTGCTCTCACCACATCAGGTGTGAACCAAAGGACGCCATAAGTTGATTCGTTCAATTCCTCCCCGGCAGGCTGGACGCCTCGGCCAAGTTCCTGGAGCTGCGTGAGGCATTTAACGTGAAGGACATGAGCTACCCGTTGCCTGACGAGGAGGTGCCGGAGATGAGGATGGCATTGGAGACCTTCCGCGCCTCCTGCTGGGCCCTCGTATCCAACGTCCTCACCGCCATAGCCATCGCTCTTGGTAAGGCTGGAGGTCGCAGGAAAATCTCGTATAGGGTTAGGTGACTCCCCAGCATCTTCTTCTCATCATATTAAAAAGCTCTAAACACTTCTTCCATACCAGCCTATTAAGTGACTACCTATTATTTCTTCCTTAACATTTATTTTTATTAGGTAATGCTTTTTCTTACCATTTTATTATGAAAAGGCTCCTTGACATGAGGAAAAAAACATAAAGTAGGAGTTCTGTCAAGAGAATGCCCATTAAATAGCTCGTACATCCTTTCATCCATTGTTCCAGCCTTAGAAATCCTCTGCTTCACTTCACCGACTCAGACGCATTTGAAACTTCTGGTCCCATGTTTACATAAAAAAGGAGTGTCATTCTAGATCTGTGCGATCGACACGCTCCACGAGTGTATTCTGCAGTTTGATCGTATGCTTAGTCACACTTGAGGCGCCCGTTACTAGAATGGCGTAACCACCAAATCCGTTTTGCCGAGTTAAGGTTAAGCAGATAAAATATCTATATTAATGATGTATTAGATCAGTTGAATCGACTAGTGGAGTGTTTTTCAATTACATGAATCTTAAACCAAAATATTATATTTGTAATATTTTATAGGCAATTATTCAACAAACCTACCTACCAAACCCTCATGAAAATGTTACTGACACGTAGAACTGTGTGTCCTTAAAACATCATTAGTAAGAAGATAAAAACCTTTAAAAATCTGCTCGTGCTTTGAGTTATTTATATATTTTAATGAATGTTATAAGTCTGAGTTTTACCAATAGTTTAGATTTAGAACTGGAAATTATAATCCATAATCAGATGAAGATCTGGATACGAATGAAGATATTTAAAATGTGCACAACTACTAATCCCTCAAGGTCAGTAATCCTTGAGTGGAGTGATGGAGAGTGAGGTGGGAAGTTAATACATGAGGAAGTTTTTGTTCGTCATATTTTCTCTCTCATAGCCAACATCCCTCCTTCTCTCCTCTTCTCTCTGACTGCTGTAGACATCCTCAATAAAGCCCTGGAATTGATATAACACGTATTTACAGAGATCCCTCAAATCTTTAAGCTTCACTTGTGTAAGCCTGACTCAACTGGGGCACTCGTATTAGGTAAAGACAAGACCATGGGGATATACTCCTCCTCCTGGTCCTCCTACAACCAAATGGGCACTGGATCATATAGAGTCAGGCCATAACCTAGCTAAACCTTGATGTCCATCTTATAATCGCTGACAGTGATAAACATTTTCGTATTCTTGAACCCACTGCCACCAAAGCCAGCCTTGGTCACGACACCCTGGAGCCACGTGACTCCCGACCTTAATTCCGCCCAAAAGAAGGTTGCTTAATCATTGGAAAAGGGTACCACATGGTGAAGAGAGGGTGAAGGAAGGGTTTGCTGTGAAGAACAGAAAATGGCCGAGGTGGTGGTTAAGCCCTTCTTGTACCAGGCGCCTGAATTGTGGCATAGAAAAGATTAGTAAATGTGACGGTGTGAAAAGAGTGGTTTTGTATTATTTCATTATACGAGTATTACCTGTATCTGAGAACGATTTTGAAGAACCTTCATCTGCTTCACAATTTTCGCAGTAATTTTGGCATTCAGATATAGCTGATATGTAGCACACCACAAATGTGGAATCAACAGTTTGTTCAAGCATACCAGACTGTGTCGCTGTCGCATGCGACTCATGTACTCCACATTTTGTTTCAGCATACAACCATGAGTTCTTCTGTTGACTGGTAATATTATTTGTCTTGAATATGCGTTCCTTGTTCCATTTCTTAATACGCATAATGAAATGCTATGTTAATAATTCGAGGATTCGTTATTGTCTGGGTTATAGAAGTGGTTTGTTGTGAAGAACACTGAATTTACAGAAGAAAAACGACTCAGTAGAGATGTTGCCTGATTTATAGCTTAGAAGGCTTTTGATGAACCCTCAGCAGGAGAAGAAAATTAAAAAAAAAGTTAAGGGAATGGAGCATAAAAGGAAACTAGCAGCAGCAGCAGAACCAGAAGAAGAAGAAGAGAAGTAACAGTCATTTTTTTTTTTTGTCTGCTTCTAGGTGTAGAGGTCGGAGGCTGTATTATATTTGGTTAGATGACCGGCCTGCTATCCTTGGTGGAATCTGCATATGAATGAATGTGATTATGAGTGACAGGTAAGAGATCATTAATTTGAAGTAGGAATGGGGTTGGAGCCAGAACTGATCCTTGTGGCGCACCGGCGTCAATCGAGTGGAAATCGGAATCATCGACTTTTACTCTTATCTTTCTGTCACTGAGGTATGAGGAAATTAGAGGAACACAAAATAATAGTCCCTAACAAGAGAGTCTGGATAGCAAGGAACGGTGCCACACTTTGTCAAAAGCTTTAGAAATATCAAGAACAACAGCATGAGTTTCTCCATATTCGTAAATTGACCGATGGATGGTGTGAGTCAAGAGACAGAATATCAGCCCTTGGTCATTCGCATCAAAAACCATAATGTATGTCACTAATTAAGTTGTTGGATTCAAGATGTTAAACAATGTGCGTATTAAATACAGTCTCAAATACTTTACCAAGAAAAGATGTGATAGCTATTGGTCTGTAATCAGAGGGGGTCAGAGGAACTTCCATTCTTCGGAACTGGGAGGATATTGGCTTCTTTCTAAGAATTAGGGAATGAAGAAGTACGTATGCATAGTAATGAACAATTTAGCTAGAACAGAAGCTGATTCTGGGGAACACTTTTTCAAAACAATTGGAAAAATTCCATCTGGACCTGGAGCTTTGTTGGTTGGTAAATTATCTAGGATGGATATAAAGTATCGAGTCTGTATCTTAAGTGGAGCAATTTCGAAAAAGTCAAGTTCTAGTAAAGGCACGTTCTGACTGACTTCCTCTAAGGTAGAATTTCTGGCAAATGTACTGGCAAGGATGTTCGCTATACCACGAGGGTCATTAATAGCCTTACCACCTGAAGATTTGAGTAGAGGAATGGGTGATAACTTGTTAAAGTTATTATTGAAAGAACTGAGAGTTGACCAGAATATTCCATTGTTATTAGAATTATTTAATTGTTTGGATGCTTGGTTGTGAAGAAAGTTTGATTTAGTGAGAGTTATTATTGCTTTTGCATGGTTTCTAGCAATTTTAAATTGACTGAGCGATTCAGATGTTTTTTATTTTACGTAAAAGTCATATGTTAAGGATTTTTGGGTCGTTGCTCTAGCACAATAGCTATCGAACCATTTTGGGGAGTCAAATCTTTTAGTGAATTGTTGACTGGGTATGAACAATTCTGTATCAGCTTGTGTTAATTCATTAATGTAGGACTGGGTAGAATTGATGTCATAATAATAAAAATAATAATAATAATAATAATAATAATAATAGCAATAATAATCATCATAATAATAATAATAATAGTAATAATAATAATAACAATAATAATAATAATAATAATAATAATAATAATAATAGTAATAATAACAACAACAACAATAATGTTAATAATAACAACTAGAGCAGCACTCAGAGGGCGCATACCTCCGGCAATGTCGGATCCGGATCTGCCCCCAAATTTAATCGATCCTTTCTTGGCTCACAGTCCACCCTTCCACAAAATTTCATTGAAATTCATTGATAACTTTTGGAGATACTGTGCGATAGGATCCGGATCCGGATCCTCCTTTAAATATAAAGAATTCTTTCTTGGCGTATGACCCACCCATCTACAGAATTTCATTGAAATTCATTTGATAACTTTTGGAGATATTATTCTGTACGATCCGGATCCGGATCCAGATCTGCCCCAAAATTTAGTAAATTCTTCTTTGGCTCATGGCCCACCCTTCCACAATATTTCACTGAAATTCATTGAGAATTTTTGGAGATATTTTGTGAACAAACAAACGAATGATTCTGGATCACAACCAAAATCTAATCGACTGTTCATTGAGCCATACTCTACCCCTCCAAAAAATTTAATGGAAAGCCGTTCATAACTTTTTTAGTAATCCTGATAAAAGACAGACAGACATACAGACAGACAGACAGACAAACAAGCAAACCATCCTGGGGTACAATATACAGTATACCTTTGCGGAGGAGGACATTAATAAAATAATAATGATGATGATGGTGGTCGATTTTTTTGTTTCCCCAAAGCGCCAGTTCTTCGAGGGAATTCATTAGGACTAAAAACTTCGAAATAACATTACCACCAGTAACTCAATAGTAGTACTACAGCAGACCCGAGATTCATTCCTCGTGAAAGGAGGAGTGTTAACATTAAGTGGAACATTATTCAGAAATAACAATCTAATATACTGTCAGAGGAGACTGCCTTTCCAAGTTTTGGCGAATACATAGCGAACTGGAAAGCACCCAGAGAGTGCATACCTTCGCCAACATCAATAAGCTTTAAAATTTATTGTGATAAGTCTTTTTTCCTACCAGACCTATACTTCTTTGGTGTCACAGCGTCAGTCAGTTAATTCTTTAATTCTGCGATGATGCTTTGCCCCGTTACAGGGTCTGAGGAAGCGCAGACCTATGTCGACGCTAAAAAAATAATAATAATAATAATAATAATAATTTGTTCCTACGTACGGATCCGCATCCATTTCAAAATCTAATATTGTACTGTAATCTCTTCAATGACCCACTGTCCACCTATCCACCAAACTTCACTTAAATCCGATAACAACTTTTTGAATTCTCTTGTCCACAACCAGACCAACAGACAGACAGATAGACACGGGTGAGTACATAACCTCCTCTAATGAACTGGCGGAGGTAAGGATTAGGCCATCCAAAGAACTCATTTGTTCTCTTAAAATTAGCTGTGTTTCGCTAGTTATTAAAATTCTTCAGGTAACTCAGGGAATATATTAGATTTCCCGCAAAAACATTTGCCGTAATATGTCACCACATTTTAGTCGAAAACCTATGAAATTCTTGCTTAATATTCTGAAAAACTTTGTTGATTTCTCATCTTTAGGATTCAAAAGTCATTGCAGCTTTCTCGTTATGTATAATTATGGGGTCGATCAGCATTTATGTCAAAAACTTTACCTAGGTCCGATTAAGGGTCGTATACCAAGATGCATCTTACGCTTCGTGGCGCCTTCTTCTTAGCGATTTGTTATGCCCTTTACACCTTGATGTTCTATGTTATTCATCCATATTTAGTACGGACATGCTGTGCATCGGTAACATACTAAAGAATACATAGATGTAATATGCAGAATAAATCTCTGAGGAAGAGGTGCTACGAAGCCTCCTATGCCATCTAAAACACAGCCCCAGTCATACTACATTCTCAGACCTGGAACGAGACTTCTTCACCTCAACCCAGGAGGAGCTCTTCAAGAGCGGTGGTGAATCGCTTGCTGTGCTGCGGATGGCCTACTACCCCACTGTGCCCGCCACCGTTCCGCCCAACACCATCCGATGTGCTGCTCACACCGACTGCGGCACCATCACACTGCTCTTTCAGGACGATATGGGAGGACTCCAGGTCAGCTTAGATTAGGTTAGCTGAGATGAGGTCATGGGAGGTCAGGATAAGAGTGCTTTAACTTAGGATAAGTAGCGTTAAGTGAGATTAAGATGGACTGCAACACCTAGGACGACTCCATGTTTGCTTGGGTTAGGTTAGATGAGGTGAGGTCCTGATAGATTAGGATATATTAGCTTAGGATTGTGGGTTAGGTAAGATTAGGATCATTTGCAACGCTTAGGAAGTGTAACTTGCAATGCTTTGGTGATAAAAACTCCGTGTACAAACAGCTAGATAAGGAGTTTATTACAAGCTCACAGTGAAACAGTCTACCCGTGTCGGCTGTCTGCTAAGAACTGATGCAATAACGCCGTCTTCAGGCGTGGGAGAGCATGCTGACCTAGCAAATTTAGTGGGGGCATGTATGCATTGGGGGGAAACATATATACATCGGGGGTAGACATATTGTGGAGGGGGTACACTACTCCCCCGGGTAGCTGAGATGGTGTCTCCTGACACCAGGAGGTAAATGGTGGGTGATTATAGTAGTAAGGCAGGACCGGGGAGGTTTGTACAAAGGATAAGTATGATACAGGGGCAGTAGGGGAGACATGGCCATGTTGAGGGGAGGGAATTAGAAGGATATATACATATAAGATATACAAGGAATAATAGGTACAAATCCAGTAAGGGTCGAAGGGATATATGAACATAATGGGAATTACTCAATAATAGTTTGATACATGATAAACAAGGAGTAGATATGAGAGTTCTATTGTTGTTCTTCCTTCATTTTTTTTTTGTGTGTGTGGATTTTCTGTAGGACACACTGTCACTGAGTAATGCATGAAAGAAATACCATCATTTTCTAGTAGGCAGAGTGCTGTTCACAGTTTGGTTAATTGTCAGATGGCATTGCTAGTCACTGAATGTGAGGGCACTAAGTACGGGGAGTTTCTACATCGTGTGTAGGGCGTACTATGCCTGTAGCGACTCTGATTTCCTGGAGTCGACATTCCATTTTTCTGACACAACAATGCACTGCACAGATGATGAGTAGAAAACCTATGAAAGCGATAACCACAGGGGGAAACACAACTGTCGGATGAACCCATGAACGGCTGAAGGCCAGAGAAAATTGATCCATAATGAAATCACTGTCACTGAGGAAGGTGAGCATGCGCAAGTGAGGGGAGGTGATGGTAATGTTGGCAGATGGTAGGGTTGAAGGCATGTCGATTGGTTGAAAGATGTCATAGGAGTGTTTACGAACAGCTTGGTGATAGCGAGTGGCGTAAGTGATGACGGACTCTGATTTGATGGTACAATAGTCAGGTGCTTTGTAGAGACCACTAGCGGGGACGGAGCGAACGGAAGAACCAGGACACATGATTGTGACAGAAATGGGAACAGCAAAGAAGAAGTACTGGACATGGATGAGGTGAGCATGGTGGACCGGGAGGTCAGGAGCTGGGACAAAAGAACAGGCCGAGTAGATGGAATGGTTGCGAACTAAAGCAGACTCACAGGGTGTAGCACTGCTAGGGAAGATAGCGAAAAGGTGGGCAGCACAGAGACGAGAGGTCGGAGTAAGGGAGGAACATTGCTGGAGGTCTGTGGAAGAAAGGAAGGCAACGGAAAGATGATCATGGGAGAGGAGGAAATATTCTGAAGGAACAGATACCTGTAACAAGGAGTTGTTGAGGCGGAAAGGGAAGGGAATGATGTGGAAAAGGTTAAAGGTTATGGCAGAACGGAGAGGAATATGGACGACGACGTATGTAGTGAGAAGAGTGGCTTCGAGAACAGGATAATAATATTCAAGGGAGGAGTAAGGGAGGACTGGGGAGAGCCCGAAGGTGGAGTGAGCCCATTCCAGGACAGAACGGAGAGCTGAGACAGGTACTAAGTCGGCAGTGACACGTCCATTGATAGCATCGACCAGGATACGAACCAAGGTAGAGACTTGAGACAGGAGAGAGTCAACGGCCAGTTGGAGATTATCCATGTTGAGTTTGAGGTAGAAGAACTGGGAGATAACGTTGAGATCTGAAAGGTGGCGTTGTAAGATATCGGTGAAATTGTTTAGAGTGGACTTGACTTCATTGAGTTGGGTTGTGAGCTTCTGTAACACAGAGTGTTGGATTTTAATGACTTAGCGTTGTGATTCTAGGGCGGAAGCTAAATGAGTGAGATCAGATTTGAAGCCAGAAATGTCGCGGGCTGTAGCAACGCCAAACAAGCCACTCAGAATCTCACCGCCGAAGTCGAAGAGACCTCGTTTCACACGAGAACGACCCACGGGTGTCTGAATGGAAAATGTGTCATTGAGCTCAGTGAATCTGTTACTTATGTATTGCAACTGCCAGGAGAGTGGGAGGAAAAGGTTATAGAGATACTCATTTGGGTTGTGTGTCCCCATGAGGGCCGTGAGATGGTTCCTGATTCCGTGGAGCTGGTGCGCGTAGGCAGGTAGGGCAATGGCTACGTTGGCCAGGGGCACAAGATCGTAGCGCAAAGAGGCGATGGCGTCGATAAGCATTACCTCGCCTCCCGAGCCGACTAAGGCCCCGGGACGTACTCCACCATCGTCCTGACCTGACCCAGGCCCCAGGAGGGTCAGCACTGCCAGCAGGGAGATCGCTAACATCGTACCTAGAAAATCAGGGTAGAGTTAATGGGGCAGGTCGTGAAGAGGTTGATGGGCAGAGCGCAGTTTGGACCGATATTGATTGGTTGATGAATGAGCAGGTGGAGATGGAGATGAAGGAGACTGAGGGATAGGTGGAGACAAGGTAGACTGAAGGATGGGAGGAGGAGAAGAGGGGGCAGGAGGTTGTGTAAGTGACTCTTCCAACACGAGGCCACGGGGTGCTCGCTCTAAGTCATCGATGTGGACCCATTTGTTGTCCTTAGTGGACAGGTCCTGGAGGTGAAATTTGTTGCCTTGTTGAGTGAGGACGCGGTAGGGCCCTGTAAATTTGTCATCCAACTTAGAGGAACGCGTATGGGAATGAGCAAAGACAAGATCGCCTACACTGATAGTGATAGGAGAGGCGGACTTATGTTGGCGCTGCAGCATGTCCTCCTGAGAGGAAGCCAAAGTGGATTGGACATACTGGTGGATTGTCTGGAAGTTGGCCAATTTTAGTTTAACATAATCATCCATGTTGTAGATGGGTTCTGGCTTTGAGGATAAGAGAGAGTATGGGAGGTCCTTGTCAAAGCCAAAAAGGACGAAGAAGGGAGATTCAGCAATGGATGCATTGATGGAGCTATTGATGGAAGATGCCACTTGGGGAATCCAGTCATCCCAGGACGAACTATGGGACCCTAGATGTCTGAGGCATTCTAAGATTTTACGGTTGTGGCGTTCTACAAGGCCATTGGAAGCCGGATGGTTAGGCACGACATTGCACTTACTGATATGAAAGTGGCGACAGATCTCATCGAGAAGGCTATTGTTGAATTCTGTACCGTTGTCAGTAAGAATGGTATGAGGGGTACTGAATGGGCAAATTACGTGATCTACAAAGGCACGGGCAACGCTCTTCGCGGTCTTGTCGGAGAGGGGGACGAGGACACAGTAGCGGGAGAAGTGGTCGACCGCTATGAACAAGTACTCAGCGCCAGATTCTGTGAGAGGTAGTTTTAAGAGATCGATTGAGACAGTTTCCCATGGTCGTGACGGGATTGGGTATTGTAAGAGAGGTGCTGGTAAGCCGGTTGATCCTTTGTGGCGGTGGCAGGAGAGGCAAGAGTCACAGTGGGCATTGATATCGCGGCGCATGGTTGGCCAATAGTATTTGAGACGTGCTTGGCGCAAGCATCGGTCTTTACCTGGATGGGAAGCTTGAGGAGTATTATGAACAATATGAAGAACCTTTGGTATCAGGGCAGTGGGGACAACAAGTTGGCGTACTTCGCGATTGGGCATATCTTTGCCTGTTAGCAGTGTTTTCCTGTACAAGAGATCATCATCTAGCATGAACTCATCTAGTGATACTGGCAGAGTAGGTAAGGTCGAGGCATCGCCAGATTCTAGGAAATAAATGACTTTGGACCACATGGGGTCTTGGTGTTGAAAGTTTCGAACAACTTCTGACGTTAGTGTAGTGTTTTCAGTTACTTCAGGCTGCAGTGATGTTATAGCTGCTGCTACGTGACGTGAGAGTGCGTCTGCGACTACATTCAACTTGCCTGGTACATATTGAAAAGTGGGATTAAAGTCCTGGATGATGACAGACCATCTAGCTAACCTACCTGTTAGGTTGCGATTTTTGAACAAATCACATAGTGGAAGGTGGTCTGTTTGGATATACACTGGATAACCATAGACGATATCTCTGAAATGTTTCAAGGATCAGATTACCGCTAGTGCTTCGAGATCTGTGACACTGTAGTTACGTTCAGCGGTTGTAAGGGTGCGACTAGCATACGCTATTACGCGCTTCCTTGATGCTTCATCGAGTTGCATCAAAACGGCACCAAGTCCAGTGCCTGAGGCGTCTGTGCAGAGAAGGAATGGTGTGGCATAATCAGGGAACGCTAGAATAGAGGCATTTACAAGAGCTGTCTTTAGCTTTTGGAAAGCCTGTGACTGGTCGTTAGTCCAAACAAAGGGCACATTCTGCTTGAGTAAGTGGGTCAGAGGAGCGGCGATCTTCGCGTAATCGCGGATAAAGCAACGATAATAGCCACTGAGGCCCAGGAAACTTCGTACAGCGTCGGTAGTGGTAGGTTTTGGGAAGTTAATGATCGCCTTAGTTTTATCCTCATTAGTATGAATGCCTTGTGCATCTACGACATGGCCTAGGAATTTGATTTTCTTTCACAGGAAGTCACATTTACTGAGATTGATTTTTAGGCCTGCGAGCTGGAGGCGTTTAAAGACTTGCTTGAGTTTGGTAAAATGATCAGGGATGGATTTACTCACAACAATGATATCATCCAGGTAAGCAAAAAGAGAGTGTCCCATCATACCGCTGAAGACTGAATGGATAAGTCGCATGAACACGGAAGGAGCATTTCTCAGACCAAAAGGGAGTCTCTTAAACTGAAAATGTCCGGAAGGGGTGCTAAAGGCTGTAACTGGGCGAGAGGACTCTTCCATTTCGACCTGCCAGTACCCGCTGAGGTGGTCTAAAGATGAAAAGACTACGTTATTTTCACCAAGGGATTCTAGCAAATCAGTGAGGACAGGTAGCGGGAAACGGTCTGGAACGGTGACAGAATTGACCTTACGATAGTTGACTACTGGTCTAAAGTTGCCGTCCTTCTTTGGTACTAAGAAAAGTGGGCTATTCCATGGACTGACGGAGGGTTCAATAATGTCCTGGTCTAACATGTTCTGTATCATTTGATCTGTTTGCTTTCTCTGGCTGAGGCAATCGATACGCTGGTATGTAAATCGGCTGAGTTCCTGGGAGTAGTTCAATCGTATGTTTGACAAGGTCTGTTCTACCCATCGGTTCACTGGGTAAGGCAACCACGTTTCTGTACGAGGTTAGAAGGTCGAGGAGTTGAGGCGTATGTTCTGGGAAATCTGTGCAAGTGAGATGTGAGAGCATATTGGGTGAATGCGTCGGCGCAGATCCCGTAGAGTTAATAGTACATACACCGATTGGCGTATCATCAGTCTGAATAGTAGGAATTGAGGAATCTTGGCACACCTTTAAGGCCGCTGGGTATACTAGGAAGTCTCCAATCTTTACACCACTTTTAAGTTTTAGTGGAGTATTTGTGACATTGAGCAAGTACAGGTAGCATAAACTGTCCTCTAAGACTGTACACCACGCTGACTCATAAGTCAAGCCAGTCACACACGTCTCAGGTAGGGTTAGTACATCCACTCCTTCTTTCGCACCGGCAACACAAACAGAGACTTTGGTGAACTCATGCGGTAACAAAATTGTGCACGTATTCGTTACTGCAAGTTTCGTCTCTGTGTGTTGGAGAAGATCATTCAGACTGTGTGAGGTAGGTAACTGAGACATGTCTGAGTCAGCAATAGTGTTGTCGGGAGAGGATGTAAGAGCCATGTTCGAGGGCTGAGATGATGTATCAGGAGACATTGAGGAATTTATGTCCTTGCTCGCAGTCAGTAAAGGAATGATCTCTGTATTCTCAGATGATGAGAGTGGTGGTTTGGGCTGGGTTGGACTTTTTGGTAGTGATAGGGACAGAGGTAATTGAAGGACTGATTTGATCATAAGAACAGGACGGGGACATTCCATAGTGTAAACCGGGAATCCAGAAATGTCTATACTACCACAAGCAGGTAATAATGCAATGGAATGTTGTGCCATGGTGGAGAAAGCAATAAGGGCATCTGCGGGATACTGCAAGTCATTAGTGACATGAAATTCAATGAGGATAGGGGGCAAAGCGCTGTGGAGTTTGACTTCAAGGGTGACTCTTCCCTTAACCTTAAACTCTGAGCCGTTAACACCGCATAGGCGAATGTCTGGTGGTTCTAAGAAACTGACGTGGTTGTGATGGCGGTGAATAATTTGTAAGGAATTTTCGGAGATGAGATTTACTATAGATCCTGTGTCCAAGAAGAATGACGTTGGTATGTCATGACTGCTTCCAAGAATGACTAAACCCGAGGATGTTATGGGACCTACATGGCGGATGGGGAGTTGGGTTTCTGGTTCTACGTGATATTGGTCCGATACGGGCGCGGCGCTTCCCCCGACTGTGGGCGGTTGAGGTAACGACATTCCTCAGTGGGGTGAGTCGTGCTTGATTTGTGGTATTTGCAGTGTGGACGACGTGAGCGGGAAGGCGTACGCTGTCTGGTTTGGGAGTGAGGACGTCTGTATGTACGGTCGCAACTGGATGCTCGATGTCCAGGAAGACCACAGTACCAGCAAAGAATCGAAGATTGTCTGTTCCGTAAGGCGCTAGATTGATCACGACCTGCGGTAGGAGAGCGATGTGTGGCAGGTCTGCCGCATGTGGTGGGACGGGAGCGAGATTGGTCTGGGGTAGTGGAGATGTGACAGACTGAGGAGGCCAAGGGTTGGGTGGTGCCCTGACGCGTGTAGTTCGAACCTGTTCTTTCATGAATGGCTTTAGTGACCTGAATAATTTTATCTCCTGGATTGAAACCGATTTCCAAGGCTAGCTCTCGCTGTTTAGGAGTAAGCCAGTGAAGGAATCTCAGGTAACCAATTAAGTCAGCAAAGTTGGTGAGTGAAAGCATAGGAACGCCATTCTTGTCTTCTAACCATTTCGTGCCTACCAGTAATTGGAGCATCTCGCTACTAGTTGCTTTCATGGCGGCGGCAGCTTCGCGGAGCTTGGCATATTGCGCTGGGACGCGCAAGTCCTCATCTAGTTGGTTTAGGAGATTAATGAATCCCATGAGAGACGCGGAATTTGAATGCTGGCAACAAAGGCTGATGAGTTCCGTACGAAAATCAGCAAAGGTACGAATGCTATCGAAATGTCCTGCACAGATCGCGGATCCGATGTATGATTTACCGTGATGCAAGCGACCGAGGAGGTAAGCTACTTTGAGCGATTCCTCGGTAATTTGTCTATTATTTATTTCGGTTTCGACTTCTCTGAGGAAATCATAGACAGACCAAGTTGGGTCCTGGCCGGTAAATTTGGGATGATTGGCATCGTCGAGATAGATAGACTGTGGAGGGTTGGCCATGGCTGGAAGTGCAGAAGAGGCGGGAGGAGAGGTGTGGGAGAGAGAGAAGGCAGTGGCAGTGAAGGGCGAGGAAGACGGGGTATGAAGGGAGGCAGGAGAAGTAACAACAGTGGAAGGAGTAGAGGAAGAAGAAGGGAGAGTAGAGGCAGGAGTAGAGGAGGAAGTATCTGGATTTACGAGGGTAGGACGGGTAGTAAGTGATTCTGCGGGAAGTGAAACGGGAGTCTCAGGTACAGGGCGGTGGTACGCTTTGCCACTTCGTAAATGAGTGATTGTGTTAGAGTCGGCAGACGGGGTATGAGCAGGTGATGTTTCCGGGTCGAGAGGGCTGGCGGTAAGCGGTTGACGTGGAAAGTATGACATTTAATGTGGCAATGGAAGATGAAAGGATGAAGATGGATACGCAGGTGGAAATGTATAAATAACAATGAGAGAATGGAATACACTAGGTGTGAAAATGAATGAAGGTGCGGGCATGGATGGTTTAAATAAAATGCGAAGGATGAGATGGATAATAAATAACGTAGGGGAAGATGAAAACGGGGTAATGGAAATGAGATGGAATATTTACAATAACCAATCTGTAGAGAAAATCGAGGATAATCTCTATAGAAAGGAAAGATATACTATAGTTACACAGTAGAAACGGGAGTGTCGAGAGGTATGACGTGCAGGGTGGCTGGGCGTAGCTGGGCTGGGGCGGGGCGGGGCGGGGCGGGCCGGGGCGACGGGGCGGGGCTGGGCGGGGCTGGCCTGCGGGGTAGAGACAGCTAGGCGGAGAGGAGAGGAGACGCCGCGATGAATCACTGGCAGGGAGTGGCGGTCTTAGGAGGCTCCGTAATGCAGACCAGATGCGGGCGACGGCAGAGGCCGGTGGTGGGTGGTAAGGCAGATGTCGGAGCAAGGCAGGTGTAGAGCTGGTGAATTGCAAATGCAGAGAATGGTGGTGGGCAGACAGCGGGCAGACAGTGATAAGTGGCACCGTGGGGGCAGGAGCTATGATGAGTCCGGAATAGGTGCTGGGAACAGGTGCAACAGGTGCGTAGGTCGGCGACGGTGACACTTGCGGTCAGGAACAAGGCGTATGGGTGCGGTTGTTTGAGAGGTGAGCACTGGCGAGAAAAATGGTACACTCGAAAAGCACAGCCAAGGTATAGAGGCACAGAGGAAGGGGCGAGGCTGGCAGATGCGAGACGTCGTGTATCTTGTTGTATCACTAAAAATCCAAGGAGGCGGTCAGAATGTGATGGTTCGAAACACCGCTGCTACCAAATGTAACTTGCAATGCTTTGGTGATAGAAACTCTGTGTACAAACAGCTAGATAAGGAGTTTATTACAAGCTCACAGTAAAACAGTCTACCCGTGTCGGCTGTCTGCTAAGAACTGATGCAATAACGCCGTCTTCAGGCGTGGGAGAGCATCCTGACCTAGCAAATTTAGTGGGGGCATGTATGCATTGGGGTGGAACATATATACATCGGGGGTAGACATATTGTGGAGGGGGTACAAAAGACTCCATGTATGACTGGATTAGGTTAGATGAGATGAGTTCATGGGAGGTTAGGATAAATTAACTTAGGCGAGGATAAATCACAGTAAGATGGATTATGTCACCACCACAAGGACGACATAGGAAAACACCAGGTTTGTTTAGGTTTGGTCAGGTGATGTCAAGTTATGCTTTGTTAAGTTTGGTTTGATTAAGTGGGATTAAATAAGGCTGAGTTGGATAAAATCATTCCAGATGGTGTTAGATTAGCTTCGGTTAGGTGAAGTTTTAGTAGGTGAAGTTAGGTTGTTTTAATGTAGCTTAGTTTAGGTTACATGAGACATACTATTTCAAGTTTTATATTAATAAAAAATATTTCAAGGTCGGTTAGGTAATCTTTGACATGATTTACAAATGATTTTGTTAGTCCGTTCAGGGAGAATTAACGTCGGTTAAGTCGGATAAGATTATGGATAATTTAGGGTGGAAATTGTTTAGTTGCACTGAATAAGTCAAGTTCGGTTTTCTTAGGTCAGATCTGACGACGTTACTGACTATTTAATGTGGAATTTCTAGTTCCCACTGAATAGGTAAGTTAGGAGGGTAAGGAAGGATGGGGAGGGTGGAAGGTTGAAGGGCATGGAGGAAGAGAATGAAGAGAAAAAAGAAACATGGGAGAAATGGGAAAGAAAAAGAAAAGAGAGGGAAAAAACAAATGAACTAGTAGGAGACTCAGAGCTACGTAAAGCAAGATCAGGAATGAGCTGTTGTCAGAGAGGGGACATGGAAGTCACATATCATCAAAAATACAAAATGCGGTTCTATTTTTTTTTCTTTATTTAAGCATAATTATCTCTGGTCCATATATAAATTACAGTAGATAAATATAATGAAAGAAAAGCATTCGGGACCCGAATGCTAATCAACTTCCTGATTATGCTGTTGGCCAAGTCCAAGATTTTGGCTATATCTTGATGCTCTGAAAGATACATCTTGATAGCTCAAGCCGTTCATGAGATATAATGGTCCTAAAGGAGGGCGTTAAAAACAAGTTGACCTTTGGCAGCCATTTTGCTGACCTTAACATTGATCCCGAGTGCCCATTCTCGGACTCGCCCAAGATTTTGGCCATATCTTGATACCCTGAAGGTTTCATGTTGATAGGTCAAGCCGTTCATGATATATCATATGAACAGACACACACACACACACACACACACACACACACACACACACACACACACACACGTGGTAACGTTCCCGCTTGCCAACTGGTGGACGGGAGTTCGCGCCTCGCTCAGGTTGCGAAAAGTTTCACTGACGAAGTGGGTGGTTACTGTCCCCCTTGAGCAAGGGGAAGGGTGTGCGTGTGTGAAGGTCACAGCCTTGCCCTTAGATCGGACTATATGAGCTCTCAGCTCCCTTCCGGGAGGGTAAAAGCTGACGATCACGACCATCAAGTGATCCTGACCGACCCGGTGAATTACACACACACACAAACACACACACACACACACACACACACACACACACACACACACACACACACACACACACACACACACACACACACACACACACACATACACACACAGGCGGGCAAAAACATTATCGCTCCACCTTGTAAAGGTGGGCGATAATTTTAGATGGATAATGTATTTAGGTCCGTGACGTGGAAGGGCGATGGGTGGACGCCACACCCATCCCGGGGACCATCGTAGTCAACGCTGGGGACCTTCTTCAGTTCTGGACAGGTGGAAAATATGTAGCCACGGTAAGCTGGAAGTTTGAATAGTTTTTCTGTTGTTATTCTGAAATGATGGTTTTGAATAACCCCCCCACCACCTCTCTCTCTGTCTGTCTGTCTCTCTCTCTCTCTCTCTCTCTCTCTCTCTCTCTCTCTCTCTCTCTCTCTCCCTCTCTATTCCAGCGAACGCCAGACGATTGTATTCAACTAAGAGTGAGTCATAGGAACCCGAGTGGAATAAAGTTATCTGGTTCCGAGACACATTGATTTATTTACTTTTATATTTGTCACATTTCTGGGCAGTCGGGAAATACGATCAACGGTGCAGGGTTCTGTTAATCTCTTCATGTATACATGATATTTATGTTAGTTAGCTCCAAGATAAATTGACTGGGTTATTGTATTCCCTACTGAATTTTACAGGTGCCACGTTAGACATGATTCTGGAAGACTGGCCTACCTTGGGCATTATTTATTTCATTCGTTTATTTATTTATTTCTCACCACTAGAAAAAATGAAATAAATATGGGGACAAAAGGTCGACTATAATTTCACTACATCTACTTCACAACTAAGGTATGTTCGTCACTTTCCTTCTGTGACGCATTATCGAAAAAGGAATCATCTTTGTGCAGAGAAACCATACCAAGCCTCTCTCAGCTTAGGAATATTAGGCAGCTGAGGACATGAGTAGAAGTGGTCGAATATTAAGGGAACTTACTTTACTGATTGCACATGCTTATTAATCGTCGCTGTCTTGTATATCATCATCATCATCATCATCATCACCATCATGACCCTGTTGCATATATTCGTCATCCGTCACACGCTGGATTCTTTCTCACACTCACTCCACACACTCTTTCCTTCCTTCATTCACCCACTTTCTTTACTTTTTCTATCAAACATTTTTTTTTTTTTTTACATACGGTACTCGATCCATTCTCACACATTCCTCTCTCACACGCTCACTTTTCCTGCTTTCTCTCAATCCCAACCCCCCCTTTATTTTCAATCATTTTAAAATTTCTCATACATCCACATTTTCCACACATGTTTTCACACACACACACATACACTATTTCTCGCTCTCACATATATCACAAACTCTCTCCTCACACTCACTCTACATTCGCTGTGCTTCTCACACTCACATTCTCACACCATTTTTCACACACTTTATCGCACACTCTCACTCTCATTGTTCACACTTTATTCTGTACACACACACACACACACACACACACACACACACACACACACACACACACACACACACACACACACTCATAATAATAATAATAATAATAATAATAATAATAATAATAATGATGATGACTATGATGTTCCCAGGAGCACCGCGTGATAATCCCGGAGGAGGAGGTGAGGCGTCAGTCCCCCCGCCAGTCGATTGCTTTCTTCGTGCAACCGAACGCAGAGACCCTGGTTCGCCCCCTTGACGGCTCCAACACCTACCAGCCCATCACAGCCAAGCAGCACCGCCTTAATAGAATCAGGATGATTTACACCTAAAGAGAGAGAGAGAGAGAGAGAGAGAGAGAGAGAGAGAGAGAGAGGGAGGGAGGGAGGGAGGGAGCGACGTGGTTAAAAATGTGCTACTATGGACATTTCTTTACCTAGAGAGAAGAAAAAAGAATAATTGATAATAATAATAATCCATCCATCAGCAAATCCTTTATTGCCCCATGAGAAGCGTAGGAGCCCGGGGCTATGCAAGTTGGTCTTGACATTTAAGATACGAGTGACCAGCCTCACTCATCCCTGAGTGGCATTACATGAGCAATAAACCCCAACCACCCCTTCGATATAAACACTCACCGGCTCAATCCGATTGGAGCGCCGTAATTAACCACTAAGCCACCAGGCGCCAAAATTTGGTTATATGGTTGCCACCCAACGTAGTAAATGGTTTCCTGGTGTACAGGAAACCATTTGCCTTGTCATTCAGTGTAGAGTCACCCACAGGCAGAAGTAAGAGGAAAGAATGAAGGAAAGGAAGACAGAAGAGGGAGTGTAAAGTCACTCGTAGGCAGAAGGACGAGGAAAGACTGAGGGCAAGAAAGACAGAAGAGGATGGAAGGAAAGAAAGATGGAGGAGAGGAAAGGACAGACACCCGAGAGCAGCACTACATCGATTGAGTGGATGGCGAGCGCCCCCACCTACCACTAAATAATAATATTAATAATAATAATGAGAGAGAGAGAGAGAGAGAGAGAGAGAGAGAGAGAGAGAGTAGTGCTGTGGACTTACTCTTACCTACAGAGAAAATAATAATAATAATGATAATAATAAACAGGAATAATAATAATGATTAGTAAGAGAGAGTAAGAAGAGACTGAATGAGGAATTTGGAAGGAATTTGAGTGTAAAATGGAGGGACTGTAAGAAAATGTTTTAGAATTGATGTAGTGTGTGGTGAAATGCTGAAGCATGGGGGAGAGATAGTAGTAGAATGGATGTGGTAGATGTGCAGATTGGCCTGAGAGGAAGGTAGAGTCCCGGAGGATTGGAAGTCAGGTATAATTATTCCCTTGTACAAAGGAAAAGGGGAAAAAGAAGTGTGTGGTAAACATAGGGGCATTTGTCTTCTTAGTATAATAGAAAAAGTGTATGGTAGGATACTTATTGACAGAGTTAGAGAAAGAACAGAGAAATTAGTTGAAGACGAACAGGGAGGCTTTAGGAAGGGAAGAGGTTGTGTACATCAGATATTCATTCTTAGATCTTTAGTGGAAAAGGTTCTAGAGAAGGGAAAGAAGTTGTATGCAGCTTTCATGGATTTGGAGAAAGCATATGACAGGGTGGATAGACAAGGATTGTGGAAAGTGTTAAGAATATATGGAGTAGATGGGAAGTTGTTGAATGCTGTGAAGAGTATGTACGATGGTGCTAAGGCTGCAGTGCGTATGGATGGTGAACTAAGTGAATTTTTCTCTTTGAAAGTTGGGTTGAAACAGGGATGTGTCATGTCTCCATGGTTGTTCAATCTGTACATGGATGGGGTAATAAAACAGGTACAAGGTAGGGTAGTGGATGTTGGAGTGGCCCTGGTGAGAGAGGATAGTGTTTGGAAACTCCCTGTACTGTTGTTTGCAGATGATACTGTGTTGTTGAGTGAAGACGAAGGGGAGCTGCAAGGCTTGGTGGATGAGTTTGGGAGAGTGTGTAAGAAACGGAATCAAAAGGTGAATGTAGGGAAGAGTAAAGTGATGGTCTTTGAGAGGGGTGAAGTCAGTGAATGTACAGCGAGGTTGGATGGTGAGGAATTGGAAAATGTGAGTGCGTTTAAGTACTTGGGTAGTGTGATGAGTAAGGATGGAGGTTTGGAGGGTGAAGTGCTTGAAAGGGTACAGCAGGGAAGAAAGGTTGCTAGTTCACTGAAAGCAGTGATAAGAACCAGGGAAGTGAGCATGGAAGTGAAAAAGTTACTACATGACAGTATTGTGATACCAACTCTAACGTATGGAAGTGAAGCTTGGACGTTGTTGGAAGGACACAAATCAAGAGTGAGAGCAGTGGAAATGAGTTATTTAAGAGGAGCCTGTGGAGTCACATGGAGAGACAGGCTGACGAATGAGGATATAAAGTAGCATTGTGGTGTGGATGTGATAGGAAGCGTTATGAGGAACACACTGAGGTGGTTTGGCCATGTGTAAGACTGACGAAGAGAGTGTATGTGAGTGAGGTGGAGGGGGGAAGAGGGAGGAGGAGGCCGAGGATGAGATGGAGGGATGGAGTGGAGAGGTATATGAGAGAGGGGAGAGTGAGTTGGGAGCAGGGCAGTGAAATGGCGAGGGACAGGGCGACATGGAGGCAATTTGTTTGTGGCCACCCCAAACGGGATTAAGGCGTCTGGCAATAGATAGATAGATAGATAATATAATGATAATACTGTATGGGTATTGTTTACTAGTTTAACTATTATACAGGACATCAGTTAACTTCTAAGTAACATTCACTCTGAATAGTTTTCAGTGTATTTCTATATAATCCATTCACTCCTAATGATATATATATTGTTTTATTTTTGGGTGTGTTTCGGATGTGTCTGAGGTACGCATCAGGTGTGTCTGAGGTATGCATCAGGTGTGTCTGAGGGATATGTCCAGATACAAAGGGCATTTTCTGGGGTGTGTTTTGGTGGTAGATAAGTTTGGGTTGTATGCGACCATCAAAGTTGTTCTTTATCTTGCTTATTATATTCTTTATATCACCAGGTCGTTTTATTTAACATTGGAGGTATTTTCTCGAACTGCAGGTGTTAGATACAACTTTCGTTTACTCCTTTACTCACAGTCCTTCCCTAAGTTGGATGAAATTGTCAGGAAGTAACAAGAATAAACAAAAAAGTATTCAGTGGGTCAATTTCTTTATGCAACCAATTATATTTACGTGGAAAAGCAATAAATAAATAAATAAAAGAGCTGAAATCGTCACCCCAAGATGACATGGCGGGAAGGCCTTCTCTGATGGGGTGCTTTGGTGCAAGTTTTGGGAAATTCTTAGAACACTTCCCACACCTCACTTCCCGAACCATACCTGGTAAGGAGGGAGGAGGGGAGGCTAGGCGAGAGAGGATGAGGAAGTGGGAGGCGAGAATGTTTTAGTTCCCCGTGACACAACAAAAAATAGATCATGATGTAACAGTTTTAAGTCACAGGACCGTATTCTACATGGCATAAGAGACCACTTAGCCTTAGTGTTTTATTGTGCATATTACTCCCTGTTGTTTTCTCATATGTTATTTATGTGTCTATTATCGAGTTAGTTTGCCTTAGTAATGTACAGTCAGGGACAAAAGTTCGTCTAATATTTCACCTCCTCTACATACACCTTTCCTCTTTTAGGTAATAATCTTAAGCTGAGAGGTATTTGTTATGAATCTGTCCGTGGATGACTCTTTATGATATGAGGCATCAGGGAGCTCTAAATGTTGAGTAGACGCAGTGGAATGGGTATACTATGTAAAATAAATAGGTAAAGAGAAGGTACTACGAAATTATCAAAAAAAATAAAAATAAGTAAATAAAGTTTCCGTTTACTCTTTAAAGCAACAACATGCTCTTGGTGTTTGCTACCAGGAAACAATAACTGATGGACTGTGTGTGAGTGTGGGATCATGGTTGTTTTGGTGGAGGTAATCTTTGTAGCTAATGGCTATTGTATGTTTTGCACTCCATGCTGTGCCTTGCAATGGGAATAATCTAACAGGCATCAGGCGAAGCTGGAGTTTTGTTAACCCCTAATAACGCAGACAGCAGCCACAGATGCCACTTACAATATGCCTTTATCCTGACCCTTCATGTGTAATTTCAAGTTAACAGAACTGTAATTAGTTCACATGTGTGGCTGTATCGCAGACATGTGCGTATAACACTCAAATTGCATGATGAAGGTATGATATTTTGGGTTGAATAAAACCTTCCAGAAAAGAGGGACGCCACACCTTTGGGCATTTTATACTTCCTACTTCCAGCCGATTTTATTCAGTTTAAGAACACCCCTACCTTCCCAAGGAAAAAAAGACTTCCGGAATTCTGGGAGATTACAGCCGCCGTCAGAAAAGTTCGGGCCAAGCTAAATAACGAGTTCTTCTCCGACTTTAACCAAATTTGGTTGAACGTTTGACAGACAAAGACCAATCATAATAGGTTTGAGGGCAATAGGCCAAACGTCAAGGTTACAAGTATAGTTTAATCATGCGTTGTGATCTGAATCTCTAAATTGTCATAGCAACCTCTCGTCAGGCCATGGGTTAAAGGACTCACCGATTCTCTGCATGATTCATCTCTGGCAACAAAGTCTGAAGACATGGCATACTTACAAAAGTCTGCACTACTAGAAAATAGTATGCTGAAATACCGACTTTGTGTTTAGAGAAAAGAAAGCTGTATGCATTCTACACAAGAGGGCATCAATGCATCAGCAAACCGGACTAGGGAAGAAAACTCTAACATTGTTCGATTATCAAGTTCAACAGAAAAAAGCTACAAAAGAATACAGTAGCTAGCAATGTGAGAGAGGCCTTCACAGACTACTTCTGGTCTGATGAAGGGTCAATACCCTAGCAAAATTATGTAACATTAGCCTAATCATCCCAGTCCTGTACGTATGTAGAATTTTTTTTTTTAATTATCATTCTCTCTCTCTCTCTCTCTCTCTCTCTCTCTCTCTCTCTCTCTCTCTCTCTCTCTCTCTGTCAGTGGCACTGTCCTCCATGATATCGCTGGCAAATTTTAGCAATATTACGTCCTACATACCTGTACAACGGTGGTCACAGAAAAACCCGCTCAGGCTTCTCAGGTGATAATAACTACCGGTACGTTTCTTCTCCAATCTTTCTTACGAAGTACCATAGAACTGATCCGGAATTAAAGAAGCAGGATTACTTAGGGAGAAATAAATACAAGGTGTCTCGCGAGTCACGAACCATAGGGAAAACTGATGATTAGAGTATTTGTTCGAAGTGCTGACCGTCGTGCCTCATACAAATATTCAAAAGGGTGACCCATTCATCGAGGACACGAAAGATGTCTGGGGTTATTTCTCAGCATGCAGCTGTGATTCCTGATTCCAGGTAAGGCAGTGACGTATATGTTGAGAAGATAATGTGCTGTCTCATCTGAAATCAAGAATCACAGCTGCATGCAGATTAATAACCCGACATCTTACAACATGTCCTGGATGAGTGGGTCACCTGTTTGAATATTTGTATGAGGACGTTGGAGGTGTTTAAGAAGAGCATTTTCAGCCATGAAGAAGTAGCCAGAGTGGAGGAAATATTCTTACTGAAGTTATATAATCCCAATCCATCATGTACAACACTTGATAAGCTGAGATTTGTCCAGTACAAGCAGAGGTTGAGCAAGACATTCAGCAGCTTCCAACTTCAGAGCCTACCTCTTACATCCTCAGCTGCAAAGTATCACTCATAACGAGCCTACTTCGCAGTTCAGGAGTGGTTGGGCAATGTTGAAGATCTAAATCCTACTGACTGGGGTTGGGAGCTTCAAGGTGGAATGCCCAATCCCATTTTGACTGACAGACCAGTAGCAACAGAGCATGTTCTTCTCACTGTGTTATGTGGGTGTAAACAAATGTGTGTTAAGAGATGTAAATGTCGGAAAGCAGGACTTAACTGTACACCGATGTGTTCCTCGTGTGTTGGCCAATCTTGTGCTAATCCATGCCCACCTGATGGAGAAGATAGTGAGTCCCCATGCTATAATTGTGACCATTACTAGATATGATGCTAAATAAATGTTTTATTTAAAAACACGGTAGTTCAGTAACTGCTGCTGGCAAAAGTTAATGCTGGTTGTTGGCTTTAAATGTGTTGACTTTACCACTTTGTTTAAAACAGTACATTACCTTCATATCTTGAATATCATTACCTTCATCATATCTTGAACATACATCAATAAATCATTGAAATAATGGTAAAAATGGTTTTCTTATACTCAAAAACCTTTAAAAAAGAGTATTACATGACCATCTGTGACTTCTGGTCCCAAAGTTATATAAGAGTCCCATGCCGTTAGCGGCCATCATGGATTTTCGTCCCACACGGCTAGCTCATGTGAAATGTTTAGAATGTTTGTGGATTTCAACTTGGCATGCTTCCAAGTAGCTTTCCTGAAAAACTCAGCTATCTCGATTTTTTTTCAGGTTCCCTTCCATGATCCTGGCCTATTATGTTGATGGTATGATTATAGGAGGTGGTGAGGTAAAACTGAAGTATTAAAAACAGAAGAGTGCATGATAACAATCATATTCGTTAACTCTTCCTCTCATATTAAATTCATACTGACAAATTAGCTAAGAAAAAAGTTGGTAAATGGAATTTTCCCTCGTTTCATCCCTTTAGCTCCCCTCGCCTCTGTCTATAACACGACGCGGAGCAGTGCTGGGCAGGGATCCTTCTCGCACTCATACTCCCCGTGGATGTGTAGGTTATTTTGACCTCCTAAAGAGGTTAGTACTCACACGCATATTCCTCATGGACACATTAAAAGTAGCCTGAAGTAGTCTTAGCATAAACTGAGAAGTGATTAAGAGAAAAGAAGTGAACGGCCTGCTGGAAAAAGCCTTTGTTCACTGTCGTGGCAGTGTTTTAGTACAGAATCATTCCTGTATGCCAGTTTATAACTAGTGATTACATTCCAAGTAGTAACTGAATATAAGTTAATTAATGGCTTATAGTGGTAAATTAATAAAAGTTAGAATCTTTACTTTTTCCAGGTCGTGGGAAGCAACTGGAAGTTTAAGGGTAAACATACCTGATCTAAGTATAACTCTAGCTCATAAAAATTTTATTTCCTACTACTTTTTCAAACAAATACCATAATATGTACTCTACCAATTCTGTAATTTGTACTTACTCATTACTGTGAACTTAGGATCACATATAGTATTATGTTTATAGTGTAAATCAAATAAATTCCAAGGCACAGGTGCTGGGAGAAGAAATGCCTGGGTAAGGTGCTACCATGATCTCGGTAGAAAGGCCCTAGCAGATGTTTCGGTGGAGACACCGTGCCTTATAGTCACCTCGCCACACCTACCTCTGAGCCCTACCTCAAGCGCCCCACTTACCCGTGTCTTGAGTATTAGTATTTTTTAGTAGTGGTTGTCCTAAGTAGGCAGGATAATGTGTGTACTTTATTAAATTATAACCTAGACTTTAATAAGATATAATTTAAGGTAATTAGCCGTTATCTTACCCTTTTTTTTTCTTATGCATGCAATAACTGGAGTTCAGGGGACGGGTTGTGCTTTGACTTTATATTCAGGTGGCAGTTAGCATGAAAGGGAAAACGGTCCGTCGTAAACACCCACCCCCGTTACATTACGTAGTCTCGATCTTGCCCTATAATCATCTATGATACGCCCCGCTGTAGCCGCTTTATATCCAGGAGAAAACTGACTAAGTCCACTAGTCTGACCGGCGTGAGAAAGAACATAAGAACATAAGAAGAGAGGATAACTGCAGTAGGCCGGTTGGCCCATGCTAGGCAGCTCCTAGAAGAGTAACTGAACTACTAGAATGAGATAAGGATAGCAAAGAAGAAGGCTCTCCCCCGCCCTCCAAACCCTCCAGCCGAAGCCGGCAGGAAAAAGTCAGAAAGAACTCCACGTCGTATAGAAAAACCGGCGTGGACATTTTACAGGAAAGCGTGAAAGGAGAATAGAGACTATCATAGTGTAACCTGAAAAGAAAATTTTTTTGAATTAGTATTGGTTATAAGATTTTCTTTTTTCTATATCCACCCCTTATTTGTCATATGCTTATCTAGCCTAGGCTTGAAACTCTCAATGAAAGAGGCAGCAACTACTTTACTAGGTAGCTTATTCCATTCGTCTACTACTCTATTACCAAACCAATTTCTACCTATTTCCTTACTGAAACGGAATTTTTCTAGTTTGAAACCATTATTTCTAGTTCTATCCTGTATGCTCACTTTAACTACCTTGCTAATATCTCCCTTATTTATACCCTTCATCCACTTAAACACCTCAATTAAGTCTCCCCTTACTCTACGCCTCTCTAGCGAATGCAGACTTAGTCTTTTCAGTCTGTCTTCATATGACAGGTTCCGGACGTCATGTATCATTTTTGTCATTCTTCTCTGTACATTTTCTAACGAATTAATATCCATTCTATAGTAAGGACACCAAAATTGTACTGCGTAGTCTAAATGTAGCCTTACTAATGCTAGATAAAGTTTCAGTATTACTTTAGATGATCTATTGCTCACGCTTCTCGAAATATATCCTAGGACCCTATTTGCTTTATTTCTCGCATTGATACACTGTTGCCTTGGTTTAAGGTCGTTGCTAATCATAACTCCTAGATCTCTCTCGCATTCCGATTTGTTAATTTCTTTGTTATCTAAGCTGTATTTAGTATCTCCAATGGTCTTGCCTACGTTAAGTACTTTACATTTTTCAACGTTAAATTCCATTTGCCAAGTTATAGACCATTTGGACAATGTATCGAGGTCTTTTTGTAAGTTATGGCAATCGTCAGTCAAGTTAATGATACGCCCTATTTTTGTATCGTCGGCAAATTTGCTGATGCTGCTACTGACTCCTAAGTCTAGATCATTTATATATATGATAAATAATAAGGGACCGAGTACTGAACCCTGTGGTACACCGCTAGTTACTAATCCCCAGTCCGACTTAGTTCCATTTATTAATACTCTCTGCTTTCGTCCTTTCAGCCAGGATTCTATCCATTTTAAGATATCGCCGTCTATACCGTGTGCTCGAACCTTTCTAACTAACCTTTTGTGTGGGACCCTATCAAAAGCTTTACTAAAGTCCAGATAAATAACATTGTAAGCTTTATCGCTATCTACTGCCTCATAGACCTCCGAGTCGAATGACAACAAGTTTGTGAGGCAGGATCGTCCTTGCCTGAATCCGTGCTGACTTTCGTTTATAAGATTAAACCTTTCTAAGTGTTCTCTAATCTTATTTGCCAAAATTGACTCCAACATTTTTCCTACTATTGACGTTAGATTTATCGGACGATAATTCGACCCAGCTGATTTATCACCCTTTTTAAAGATGGGCACTACGTTTGCGGTCTTCCACGCCTCGGGAACTTCTCCTGAACTTAAAGAGTCATTAAATAATGTTAAAAGTGGCTGACATAATTCTTCTTTGGTTTCTTTTATAATTTTTGCGTATATATCGTCCAGACCTGGCGATTTTTGAGGTTTTAACTTAATAATTTCTTTCAATACTTCCTCCTTACTAATGGTTATTTTACTAAGAATATTTTCCGTATTCTCATCGTAAATATTTGCTGCTTGAGGGACCAGGTCTAGATTTTCCTTGGTGAATACTGATATGAAATAATTATTTAGGATGGAGCACATTTCTTTATCTTCACTGGTAATGTCACCTGATTCTGTTCTGAGTGGTCCTATCCTATCTTTATTTTTCGTACGGTACATTTGATAAAAACCCTTGGGGTTTTCTTTTGATTCACTGGAAACCTTAATTTCATAACTTCTCTTTGCTTTTCTTATCTCCTTCTTTACTTCTCTGTACATAAGTGGTAGAGTTTCCTGGTTAAGTTACGGTGTGGAGGTGGAGAGGGGAGGCTGTGTGACCACCAATGTTCTTCGTGCATTATGGGAAGGGGAGAGAAGGGGAGGAAGATTTTTTAGAATTTAGACAGTTTATTGAGACAAACAGTTATACATACATATACGTATACAGGTATATCTATATATTACATTATCACCTCAAAAGGATGAGGACGCTGAGCTACTCTTCACCCTGCTCCGAGATATTACATACTAACATAAGAACATAATGTACTTTTCACCCTGCTCTGAGATATTACATAAGAGCATAATGTACTCTTCACCCTACTCATATATTTTGTTCAGTTACTCTTACATCACAATATAGCAATGTCTACTTAAGTATGTGTTTGATGTTTTTACAATTCAGTATACTTCCTATTTTATCGTTATTAAACATCCAAACGACTTGTTCGGAGGAAGATGGGGAGGGAGGGAGATGTTGGGGAAGGGGGAGGGAGAGAGAGAGAGGGAGAAGGGGACAGGTACGGGAAGGATGGGTAGAAGGGTACAATGTGTAAAATGTTTCGTATGGAGCACAGCTAATCCTTATCAGTCTGGCCACACTCTCAGAGCTGTGTGCATGTGTTTGTATACCTTTCTCTTCCTTCGGGTATGTCCCTCATTTTGCCACCACACGTACGTACCATGATCACCACAACTATCCCTGTTACCACACCTACCACTACCACCACAACTATCCCTATTACCTCACCTATCACAACTATCCCTGTTATCACACCTACCACAACAACCACTGCCACCACAATTGTCCCTATTATCACACCTACCACAGCCACCATTGCCACCATAACTATCCCTATTACTACACCTACAACAACCACAACAATTTTTACTACAACTACCATTACCACCACAACAGTTGCAATTGCCACAACCACCACAACAGTCACTTTTACCATTACTACCACAATTACCACTAGTATCCGTCACCACAAATAGCACTTACTGCACCTGCCAATATTAGCAGAACCACCACTATCATCACAACTATCACTATGACCACAACCACCATTTCCACCACAACTATCACCATTACCACAACTATCCCCTTTACTGCAACCACAACTTTTATCATCACCTCCGTTATCACAACTATCACTACTGCTATAACTGCCACAACCACCACTACCACCACAACCATTAATTATCACCACAACCTCCACTGCACCCAACCAAAACCACCACTACACCACAAGCATCCCCACAACTACCACTATCACAACAAAAACCACCATCACTGTATAAAACCATATATTTATCTCGAAGTTTGGCATACCCTGTAACTAAGTCTTTCTATCTCTCCTTGCCTTTCTTCCTGTGTCGATCTATCGTTTTCTTTCGGTCTACCTGTGTATCCATTAACCCACAGTGTAGATACTACACTGTACATTAACTTTTCTCCCTGTCTCATGAAGCTCTGTACCCTCAGTGCGGCCCCAGTCATGTCCAGCAAGAAGCCAGACACCACCACCATCCCAATCGTCGACCTCGGCCAGTTAGGTGAGTAACTGAACACTGATTCTAAGTTAGGTGTTATGGGTTACTTATCACTTACTGTAATTTACTAAACACTGTTTGGAAGTTAGACGTTGTTTGGGACAGAAGCCCGTAAAAAAATTATGCTGTCGGATCCGACCAATGACGGCTTCATCTCTTGATTTTGAAATGTAGTTTTTCTTCACATTTATATAATTATCGCATTCACTCTTGTCATAGCAGCACAGTGTTCAGTATACTATGTGCCAAAGCCATGTTCTGTTATATGGACAGGCTGAAAAGTTGTAAACAATTTTATGAATTTAATTAACATCCTCTCCCTCCGTCATACATGAATCATCAACGTACAATCATAACATCTCATGCTTACCAAATATATTCATTGGTCCTTCGTTTGCATGATACTGACCAACACAAAGTCCTGAAATTGGGGATCTCTGAACCAAGAATTGTTGAACTATAGGATGGGAACCATTGCGTGAGACGAAACTCTGATATTAAAAGAAAAAGAATGAAACATTAAGAATGAGTAAAAATGTCTGTGAAGAGAGGTAGATTGAGACATACATAAATACATATACACATACATACATATAGGCATTAATATGTCATGTAATAATTATAGACATGTAGAATTACAGGCATTAGTATACAGGGTGTTCAGTAAATATGTAGCAAAAATCAGGGGGGATGTTCCGGAGACGATACTGAATGCAAATTCCTAAATGAGCATATTGCGAAATCTCAATAGTTTGGGAGTTACAGCACTCCACAGATCGGCTCTGGATGTGTTGGAGTCAGGGGACTGTAAATGAGACGTCCATCATTTACAATGAGATTTATTAACAATATTATACAATATGCTAGACACTGGTACGTCATTCATATTTACAGCAAATGTTCACAACTCCGGCCTCCTTGCTCAGTGCATGCTGCAGCCCGTTGCAGAAGTGGCTCACGGCTTTATATTGGTAGCAACGATTTTCCACATCATCCACATGATCGATTCTGATTTTCACCTATCTACCTGGCTACTTACAGTACATACCTCCCTATCTATCCTATTACATACATACATACATACCCGAAGTAAAAGACGAAAAATAACTTTAAAAAACGAAAAACAATTAAAGTGTTCAAGAAGTCTTAATCAGCAAGTCAAGATACGATCAGATAAGCCCCGCCGTTCAAATCGGGACGAAGAAAAGGGGGAGAGGTAGATGGAGACAATCCCCGGGGCCCGGGCCCGAAGGGGGGGCCCGAGACCTCCAAGATAGTGTTAAGTGGAAAGAAAATATAACATGTATCATGTATTACGTGAATGGAGTGCAATTTGCATATATAAAGTACTGCATGAATACATGAAATCATAGGAAACTTTAATGTATTCATTTGTTTCTTTCCATTACACAATAGTATTTCTTATTTTTCTTTACATAATATAGCCTACATGTACTATAATTTCCTTGTAGTTATTATCGCTGTTTTGTAGAGAGGGAGGGGAAGGTGCTATGGCACACCAGAATTCTTTAGGCAGGACATCAATCTGCCATTACACACTGGTTAGGGAGCACTTTAACCATGAGCTAGACATAGAGTACAATACTCGTATATTCAGCACAATTTTCAGGGGAAGGGGGGCCCACTGTCGATAATCTTGCCCAGGGTCTGGTGATGGCTGTCGGCGGCCCTGCCCTCAAACGATGGTCGGACAATCGCTTTTCTAGATGTGGGATCACTTCTAAGTGGAGCGGCTCTGTGCACCTGTCTCTCACTAACGATCCCCGGACATGAGGTGCTTCGCTTCCATAGTTTTTGGCGACTTCATTCTCATTGTTTAACCATGTGCTTATTAATTACAGTCTCAAAAACTTTATCAAGAGAAGATGTGATAGCTATTAGTCTGTAATCAGAGGGATCAGAGGAACTTCATTTCTCTGGAACTGGGTGAATACTTATGACTTTATTTATCTATGGATCAATGTCATCAGTGTAGGTCCCTGCGGTTTTACGAGCCTGATTTTCTAAGTTCATGAAAAGAGGAGCAGAACAAGCGACACTACTTTTGTTGGTGACTGTGCTGTAAAATTAGGTCTTTGGAGTGTAGGAATTAAACTATTGGCCGTCTCATGTCCCCGCTGCTGTGTAATTCACCGGGTAGGTCAGGATCACTTGATGGTCGTGATGGTCAGCTTTTACCCTCCCGGAAGGGAGCTGAGAGCTCATATAGTCCGATCTAAGGGAAAGGCTGTGACTTTCACACACGCACACACCCATCCCCTTGCTCAATGGGGACAGTAACCACCCACTTCGTCAGTGAAACATTTCGCAGCCTGAGCGAGGCGCGAACTCCCGTCTACCAGTTGGCAAGCGAGATCGTTACCACTGCACCAGCGAGCGGTGTGTGTGTGTGTGTGTGTGTGTGTGTGTGTGTGTGTGTGTGTGTGTGTGTGTGTTGCGGTCACGTCACGTGATCAGTTTATTTACTCCTGTCATTGTGTGTTAATTTAATACCGTAAGCATAATAGGCTCCTTGGCAACTCATCATTACTAGTCCATTTTTTTAATTTGACACGTTAATATACCCTTATACGTTATCTGTTCAGTCTATGTCGTTACTAAAAAGATATAATAGACATACAAGTGTTAAAGAAGCTGCAATGGGTGAGGTAGTTTTGGGTCAAATAATGTGATGGGTGAGATAGATAGCTTAGAGTTAAATAACTGATAGATAACTAAGAAAGAGGGTGATATAAAAACCTTATTGTACCAGGCTAGGAAGGATTCTTAACACCTCTTCTTAGGCGAATTACTTTGAGAATTAAACCTTTACTGCTTAAGTGGAATGATTGCAATGATTTTAAAGAATATTCTTGCGTCCGAACAGACCTAATTATCTGCAGTCGATGGTGTTCTCTAGGTACAGGTGTTTCTCCCATTAGTGTAGTTTACCTATTTGTATCTTTAGAATTTAGTGTAGGTTAGAGAATTGCCTCTTAGGTTTATTAGTTTCAGTTTTTGATTTTATTTAATTAGGTATTTTTATGGCTTATATAAAAAAGGAAAAAATATACCGGTATATTATAAAATATTACAAAACAAATAAAAAATCATTAAAGTATACATATGTGTGTGCCTTAACGATCAGGGGCTTCGGCCTCAATGGCGAACAGACCACTAGAGGTTTATTGGTGACTGCATTAACACTCAGGCTCTTATGTCTCTCCCAAAAAAGTAAAATCGTCTGGGTAAACTGGAATACAATACTGAGCAGTTCCAATGATGACAGGTTTAACAAGGGAATTAAGCTTGTAATATTTTAAAACAAGGTCAGTGGCTCCTTTTCTTTCACAATTTTGTTTCTTATACAGTTTATGTTGTAAGTGACTGAAAACATGTATTTAGAAACTGAACTAACCTCATCGACCCTCGATAAAATATATTATGATGAGGTCGAGGTGTTTTACTTGCTGATGTCAGGCTTCATTGTTGCTGCACTGTGCGATCTGTATGCATTATAGTTTGTTTGGTCAGGTTAGACGAGGTTAGTTTAATTTGGGAAACACACACACACACACACACACACACACACACACACACACACACACACACACACACACACACACATTCCGGACCACCTATATTTCACATAAAACAAAGAAAGAGATTGAAGGATATTAGAGAGAGAGAGACAGAGACAGAGAGAGAGAGAGAGAGAGAGAGAGAGAGAGAGAGAGAGAGAGACTTCCAAAAGATGAGTTAGTACCTAAAGTAGGTACTGACTTCAAATTCTTTGTCCTGTGTTTCGAATAAAGTTTTTACCACATTCTCGGCAGAAACCTTCCTTCAGGAGCAAGGGAGAGTGGGGGGGAGGGGGGACGGTTCATTGGATAGGATATCCAACTCGCTACTTTAAGGACTTGAGTTAGATCTCGCATCAGTCAAGCTGCTGGACGTATTTTATTTTCCCTTTGTCCCTGTTTACCCAGATGTACAACTGGGGACCTGGATGTAACTTCGACTGTTGCCGCTAGTGTTGTAGGGGGAAGGCGGAGAGTTATGCAAAAAATGATCATCTAGATGAGCCCTGCGCAGTCGATAGGCAAAAGTCTAATCTTTCTTCTTCTCCAGGCTTGGGTGTGGCTGGGGGCCCGAGCGAGGATGAGCTCCAGCGGGTGGCAAAGGAGCTGGGAGCGGCCCTGACCGGTGTGGGCTTTGTGTACCTCAAGAACCACGGCATTCCCAGCCAACAGGTGGGTTGGTGGGTGGCAAAGCTTTCTCCACTCTGACTTATTGGCTGTAACTGTTTTCAACATCATCATCATCATCCTCTCTCTTTCAGGAAAGACTTCCAGCTCACCAGTAGGAGGGACGGCTGTTTCCAGTCCTGCCTTCTCGGGAGTAGGCCTGAGCACTGTGTTCTCAAAAACGAGAGCGTCAAGGTGTGGCCTGGAATCTAGGTTTTGGCGATAATCTTTGAAGTATGCGGTGGCGGTAGTACACGTGTGATCTTTATACCGTTGCTGACTCCACGTTGTATTTTGGCATGCAGACTGATCACATCAAACAATTACAGGTGTTCCATCAATGACAGTCAAAATCTAGGGACATCGCTCACACCATGGCGCACTCAGTTTATTAAGTCTTTTGATCCCCAGTTTACAAGGGGTCGTCGATTTTCTCCACTGTTTGCTTTGGGTGTCTTCGGAATGTTGTAGGACCTCTTCTTTCGTGATATATATTGTATTACATCGTTCTTTCGTTTTTTATAAAGGTTCCAATATGTCACCTAACAGCTATTCTCCTCGCTGCTCGCTCTCTATCAGCATCTTTCGTCAGTTTCTTATTGATGACCTAGTCCCCTTCAGTCTGAGGACATTATTTGCAGTTTATTCTTCCTGCTACCGAGTGATCATATTCAGCTTAGGTGATGGTGAAGGAGTTAAAGAAGCCTACATGCAGCTCTAACAGTTCGAAAAGTCAGTCCTGAGCCGAATAACTTTTTTTTTTTTTTTTTTTTTTTTTTGAGGCGGCAAGAATGAAATATGAATAACGCTTTTTACCTAAGAAAATAATGATCTCTTAATATTTTGCATTTCCAAAGAGGGTTTTTTTTCTCCTCGGTTTCTTCTTGGTGTTCTTTTTGTCGATGCTTATTGCCATATCCTTACGACTTTATTTCTTTGACTGGCCTGAAACTTACTATGCATGTACAGTCAATCAATCAGTCAATCAGTCAATCTATCCATGTACTGCCAGACGCCGTAATCCAGTAAGGGACGGCCACAAACAAATCACCTCCACGTCGTCCTGTCCTTTGCCATTTGGATGCCTTCCCTCCAATATACACCCCCCTCTCGCATAGCTCTCACCACTCCATCCCTCCATTTCCTCTTTGGTCTCCCTTTCCCTCTCCCCCTCCACTTCACTCACGTAGACTTTACTAGTCAGTCTCTCATTCTTCATCCTCTCCACATGGCCAAATCATATATCAGAAGATTCCACATCCATATCACAATGCTCTTTTACTGCCTCATTTGTCTTTAGATAACCAGCCACATAGTTTACCACTATTATTATTGTCATTATCCGAATTCTAATTCCGAGATAAAGTAAAAAAAAAAATGACATGTGATAGTTTATTATACAGTTAACATCTAGGCCCACAAAATTCATTTTAAAGGGACATTTCGTTCTACGAATATGGATACCATACTCAAATAAAGACCTTTTAATTAGTTCCAGTTTCGTTAGAAACCCAAGCATCATTCAAATGTGTATTTGTAAGTCGATGAAAAGAGTTGTTTTCCAAGCAAACCATTTAGTATTATCAGCCACTAATTATACCTCAGGACCTATGTTCTGTGTTCTGTTTTCTGTGTTCTAATTGTGTTCCATCTGTGTTCTGTGTTCTAACCGTGTAGAGTGTTCCAACCATGATCTATGTTCTATGCTGTAACTGCGTTCTAGTTCTAATTCTCTTTAACTGTAAATCTCTGTTCTATGTTCTTACTGCCATGCATGTTATAATTGTGTTCTACGTTCTGTGTTCTAACCATTCTATGCTCTATGTTCTATGGCCTGAGTTCTATGTTCTATCTTCTATGTTCTAAGTGTGGTTTAACCGTGATGTATGTTCTGTGTTCTATGTTCCGTGTTCTAACGCTGACTCTGCCTTGACAGGTAGAGGCGGTGTTCTCGAGTGCCAGCAAGTTCTTCAGCCTCGGGAAGGAGACGAAGCTGAAGTATAAGAAGGGACCGTCACAGAGGCATGGATATATAGCTGTGGATAGGGAGAAGTACGTCTGAGAGAAAGAGAGAGAGAGAGAGAGAGAGAGAGAGAGAGAGAGGGGGGGAAGTTCATCTATCTACTCGCTTACTTATTTTCTCATTTTATTCTTGCTATCTTCAGACGATTTTATTCAGCTTTCGAGACTTTTTTTTTTCCTTTTCCAAACTGGGGCTTGGTACATCTAGCCCTCACAAACCCCTTTAGTACTAGATTTTTTTTTCCTCTTGAGTAAATCTTCATGGTGGCAACAAGAATAGGTCAAAATGTGGAGGTGACACCAATCCAAGGCGTTAATCTTGCCAACAATCCTGCTGGCTATACACGGTGTTTGGTGTCTTGTAATGAAGGAGTTAAAAAAAAAAACTGATATCCCATTTCATTACCAAGGCGCCTTCTGATTTCATTCTCCTTACTGACAGACGATTTTAATCTGTTTGGGGGACGCCTTTTGTGGTGTGAGGATCAGAAATTGTCTCCACTATACCATTTTTATTCTAATTTGGCTTACAACTGCCATATGTCCATCTTGAATGCTTAGTTGTAACAATAGTTTACATTAGAATATGATGGTAGTCACAAAAATGTGTCCAGGAAAGGAGCAGGACCATAGCATTGTCTTATTCTGCTACTGAGCTGCGGGACATAGGTTGCAAGAAGGCTAAAATCTCCGCAGTGTTAAAGTGAATGAACTATAGCAGAGCCGCATGCCCTTGTCTGGCCTGTGCAGGGCAGCTGTTGTGGTTTGTTTAGCAGAGTAATAGTGTTGGAGAGGGACGCCTTCACGTGATGGCACAGATATGACCAGCTGGTAACGCTGTTCAGTTATGCAAACGTCCCTTAGTTCCCTTCCTGTCTTGCTAAAAGGAGGATGGAGTATTGCGGGGGGAGGGAAACTTCAGCCTGCAGTCTATTGAGTTCACACTCAGATGAGCGTGGAGTTGCAATTACTACGAAGAAACACACACACACACACACACACACACACACACACACACACACACACACACACACACACGCACACACAGTTGCTCTCACCACGTCAGGTGTGAACCAAAGGACGCCATAAGTTGATTCGTTCCTTTCCTCCCCGGCAGGCTGGACGCCTCGGCCAAGTTCCCGGAGCTGCGTGAGGCATTTAACGTGAAGGACATGAGCTACCCGTTGCCTGACGAGGAGGTGCCGGAGATGAGGATGGCATTGGAGACCTTCCGCGCCTCCTGCTGGGCCCTCGTATCCAACGTCCTCACCGCCATAGCCATCGCTATTGGTAAGACTGGAGGTCGCAGGAAAATCTCGTATGAGGTTAGGTGACTCCCCAGCATCTTCTTCTCATCATATTAAAAAGCTCTAAACACTTCTTCCATACCAGCCTATTAAGTGACTACCTATTATTTCTTCCTTAACATTTATTTTTATTACGTAATGCTTTATCTTACCATTTTATTATGAAAAGTCTCCTTGACATGAGGAAAAAAACATAAAGTAGGAGTTTTGTCAAGAGAAAGCCCATTAAATAGCTCGTACATCCTTTCATCCATTGATCCAGCCTTAGAAATCCTCTGCTTCACTTCACCGACTCAGACGCATTTGAGACTTCTGGTCGCATGCTTACATAAAAAAGAGTGTCATTCTATACCTGTGCGATCGACACGCTCCACGAGTGTATTCTGCAGTTTGATCGTATGCTTAGTCACACTTGAGGCGCCCGTTACTAGAAGGGCGTAACCACCAAATCCGTTTTGCCGAGTTAAGGTTCAGCAGATAAAGTATCTATATTAATGATGTATTAGATCAGTTGAATCGACTAGTGGAGTGTTTTTCAATTACATGAGTCTTACATCAAAATATTATTTTTGTAAAATTTTATAGGCAATTATTCAACAAACCTACCTACCAAACCCTCATGAAAATGTTACTGACACGTAGAACTGTGTGTCCTTAAACATCATTAGTATGAAGATAAAAACCTTTAAAAATCTGCTCGTGCTTTGAGTTATTTATATATTTTAATGAATTTTATAAGTCTGAATTTTACCAATGGTTTAGATTTAGAACTGGAAAGTGTAATCCATAATCAGATGAAGGTCTGGATACGAATGAAGATATTTAAAATGTGGACAACTACTAATCCCTCAAGGTCAGTAATGCTTGACTGGAGTGATGGAGAGTGAGGTGGGGAGTTAATACATGAGGAAGTTTTTGTCCAAGTCAGATTTTCTCTCTCCCAGCCAACATCCCTCCTTCTCTCCTCTTCTCTCTGACTGCTGTAGACATCCTCAAAGAAGCCCTGGAATTGATATGACGCGTATTTACAGAGATCCCTCAAATCTTTAAGCTTCACTTGTGTAAGCCTGACTCAGCTGCGGCACTCGTATTAGGTAAAGAGAAGACCAAGGGGATATACTCCTCCTCCTGGTCCTTCTGCAACCAAATGGGCACTGGATCATATAGAGTCAGGCCATAACCTAGCTACACCTTGATGTCCATCTTATAATCGCTGACAATGATAAACATTTTGGTATTCTTGAACCCACTGCCACCAAAGCCAGCCTTGGTCACGACACCCTGGGGCCACGTGACTCCCGACCTTATTTCCGCCCATAAGAAGGTTGCTTTATCTTTGGAAAAGGGTACCACATGGTGAAGAGAGGGTGAAGGAAGGGTTTGCTGTGAAGAACAGAAAATGGCCGATGTAATGGTTAAGCCCTTCTTGTACCAGGCGCCTGAATTGTGGCATAGAAAAGATTAGTAAATGTGATGGTGTGAAAAGAGTGGTTTTGTATTATTTCATTATACGAGTATTACCTGTATCTGAGAACGATTTTGAAGAACCTTCATCTGCTTCACATTTTTCGCAGTAATTTTGGCATTCAGATATAACTGATATGTAGCACATACAAATGTGGAATCCACAGTTTGTTCAAGCATACCAGACTGTGTCGCTGTCGCATGCGACTCATGTACTCCAAATTTTGTTTCAGCATACGACCATGAGTCCTTCTGTTGACTGGTAATATTATTTGTCTTGAATATACGTTCCCTGTTCCATTTCTTAATACGCATAATAAAAAGCCATGTTAATAATTCGAGGATTCGTTATTGTCTGGGTTATGGAAGGCGTCTGTTGTGAAGAACACTGAATTTGCAGAAGAAAAACGACTCAGTAGAGATGTTGCCTGATTTATAGCTTAGAAGGCTTTTGATGAACCCTCAGCAGGAGAAGATAATTAAAAAAAAAGTTACGGGAATGGAACATAAAAGTAAACTAGAAGCAGCAGCAGAACCAGAAGAAGAAGAAAAGTAACAGTCAGTTTTTTTTTTTTTTTTTTTTTTGTCTGCTTCGAGGTGTAGAGGTCAGAGGCTGTATTATATTTGGTTAGATGACCGGCCTGCTGTCCTTGGTGGCATCTGCATATGAATGAATGTGATTATGAGTGACAGGTAAGAGATCATTAATTTGAAGTAGGAATAGGGTTGGAGCCAGAACTGATCCTTGTGGCGCACTGGCGTTAATCGAGTGGAAATCGGAATCATCGACTTTTACTCTTACCTTTCTGTCACTGATGTATGAGGAAATTAGAGGAACAAAAAATAATAGTCCCTAACAAGAGAGTCTGGATAGCAAGGAACGGTGCCACACTTTGTCAAAAGCTTTAAAAATACCAAGAATACTGCATGAGTTTCTCCATGTTGGTAAATTGACTGATGGATGGTGTGAGTCAAGAGACTGAGAATATCAGCCCTGGGTCATTCGCATAAAAAAAAATAATATATGTCACTAATTAAGTTGTTGGATTCAAGATGTTAAACAATGTGCATATCAAATACAGTCTCAAATACTTTACCTAGAAAAGATGTGATAGCAATTGGTCTGTAATCAGAGGGGGTCAGAGGAACTTCCATTCTTCGGAACTGGGAAGATATTGCTTCTTTCCAAGAATTAGGGAATGAAGAAGTACATATGCATAGTATGAACAATTTAGCTAGAACAGAAGCTGATTCTGGGGAACACTTTTTCAAAACAATTGGAAAAATTCCATCTGGACCTGGAGCTTTGTTGGTTGGTAAATTATCTAGGATGGATATAAAGTATCGAGTCTGTATCTTAAGTGGAACAATTTCGAAAAAGTCAAGTTCTAGTAAAGGCACGTTCTGACTGACTTCCTCTAAGGTAGAATTTCTGGCAAATGTACTGGCAAGGATGTTCGCTGTACCACGAGGGTCATTAATAGCCTTACCACCTGAAGATTTGAGTAGAGGAATGGGTGATGACTTGTTAAAGTTATTATTGAAAGAACTGAGAGTTGACCAGAATATTCCATTGTTATTAGAATTATTTAATTGTTTGGATGCTTGGTTGTGAAGAAAGTTTGATTTAGTGAGAGTTATTATTGCTTTTGCATGGTTTCTAGCAATTTTAAATTGACTGAGCGATTCAGATGTTTTTTATTTTACGTAAAAGTCATATGTTAAGGATTTTTAGGTCGTTGCTCTAGCACAATTGCTATCAAACCATTTTGGGGAGTCAAATCTTTTAGTGAATTGTTGACTGGGTATGAACAATTCTGTATCAGCTTGTATTAATTCATTAATGTAGGACTGGGTAGAATTGATGTCATAATGATAATAATAATAATAATAATAATAATAATAATAGCAATAATAATCATCATAATAATAATAATAATAGTAATAATAATAATAATAATAATAATAGTAATAATAACAACAACAACAATAATGTTAATAATAACAACTAGAGCAGCACTCAGAGGGCGCATACCTCCGGCAATGCCGGATCCGGATCTGCCCCCAAATTTAATCGATCCTTTCTTGGCTCACAGTCCACCCTTCCACAAAATTTCATTGAAATTCATTGATAACTTTTGGAGATACTGTGCGATAGGATCCGGATCCGGATCCTCCTTTAAATATAAAGAATTCTTTCTTGGCGTATGACCCACCCTTCTACAGAATTTCATTGAAATTCATTTGATAACTTTTGGAGATACTATTCTGTACGATCCGGATCCGGATCCAGATCTGCCCCAAAATTTAGTAAATTCTTTTTTGGCTCATGGCCCACCCTTCCACAATATTTCACTGAAATTCATTGAGAATTTTTGGAGATATTTTGTGAACAAACAAACGAATGATTCCGGATCACAACCAAAATCTAATCGACTGTTCATTGAGCCATACTCTACCCCTCCAAAAAATTTAATGGAAAGCCGTTCATAACTTTTTTAGTAATCCTGATAAAAGACAGACAGACATACAGACAGACAGACAGACAAACAAGCAAACCAACGTGGGGTAAAATATATACCTCGCGTAGGAGGTCAATAATAAAATAATAATGATGATGATGGTGGTCGATTTTTTTGTTTCCCCAAAGCGCCAGTTCTTCGAGGGAATTCACTAGGACTAAAAACTTCGAAATAACATTACCACCAGTAACTCAATAGTAGTACTACACCAAACCCGAGATTCATTCCTCGTGAAAGGAGGAGTGTTAACATTAAGTGGAACATTATTCAGAAATAACAATCTAATATACTGTCAGAGGAGACTGCCTTTCCAAGTTTTGCCGAATACATAGCGAACTGGAAAGCACCCAGAGAGTGCATACCTTCGCCAACATCAATAAGCTTTAAAATTTATTGTGATAAGTCTTTTTTCCCTAACAGACCTATACTTCTTTGGTGTCACAGCGTCAGTCAGTTAATTCTTTAATTCTGCGATGATGCTTTGCCCCGTTACAGGATCTGAGGAAGCGCAGACCTATGTCGACGCTAAATAATAATAATAATAATAATAATAATAATAATAATAATAATTTGTTCCTACGTACGGATCCGCATCCATTTCAAAATATAATATTGTAATCTCTTCCATGACCCACTGTCCACCTATCCACCAAACTTCACTTAAATCCGATAACAACTTTTTGAATTCTCTTGTCCACAACCAGACCAACAGACAGACAGATAGACACGGATGAGTACATAACCTCCTCTAATGAACTGGCGGAGGTAAGGATTAGGCCATCCAAAGAACTCATTTGTTCTCTTAAAATTACCTGTATTTCGCTAGTTATTAAAATTCTTCAGGTCACTCAGGGAACATATTAGATTTCCCGCAAAAACATTTCCCGTAATATGTCACCACATTTTAGTCGAAAACCTATGAAATTCTTGCTTAATATTCTGAAAAACTTTGTTGATTTCTCATCTTTAGGATTCAAAAGTCATTGCAGCTTTCTCGTTATGTATAATTATGGGGTCGATCAGCATTTATGTCAAAAACTTTACCTAGGTCCGATTAAGGGTCGTATTCCAAGATGCATCTTACTCTTCGTGGCTCCTTCTTCTTAGCGATTTGTTATGCCCTTTACGCCTTGATGTTCTATGTTATTCATCCATATTTAGTACGGACATGCTGTGCATCAGTAACATACTAAAGAATACTTAGATGTAATATGCAGAATAAATCTCTGAGGAAGAGGTGCTACGAAGCCTCCTATGCCATCTAAAACACAGCCCCAGTCATACTACATTCTCAGACCTGGAACGAGACTTCTTCACCTCAACCCAGGAGGAGCTCTTCAAGAGCGGTGGTGAATCGCTTGCGCTGCTGCGGATGGCCTACTACCCCACTGTGCCCGCCACCGTCCCGCCCAACACCATCCGATGTGGTGCTCACACCGACTACGGCACCATCACACTGCTCTTTCAGGACGATATGGGAGGACTCCAGGTCAGCTTAGATTAGGTTAGGTGAGATGAGGTCATGGGAGGTCAGGATAAGAGTATTTTAACTTAGGATAAGTAGCGTTAAGTGAGATTAAGATGGACTGCAACACCTAGGAAGACTCCATGTTTGCTTGGGTTAGGTTAGATGAGGTGAGGTCCTGATAGATTAGGATATATTAGCTTAGGATTGTGGATTAGGTAAGAATAGGATCATTTGCAACGCTTAGGAAGACTCCATGTATGACTGGATTAGGTTAGATGAGATAAGTTCATGGGAGGTTAGGATAAATTAACTTAGGCGAGGATAAATCATAGTAAGATGGATTATGTCACCACCACAAGGACGACATAGGAAGACGCCAGGTTTGTTTGGGTTTGGTCAGATGATGTCATGTTATGCTTTGTTAAGTTTGGTTTGCTTAAGTGGGATTAAATAAGGCTGAGTTGGATAAAATCATTGCAGATGCTGTTAGATTAGCTTCAGTTAGGTGAAGTTTTAGTAGGTGAAGTTAGGTTGTTTTAATGTAGCTTAGTTTAGGTTACATGAGACATACTATTTCAAGCTTTATATTAATGAAAAATATTTCAAGGTCGGTTAGGTAATCTTTGACATGATTTATAAATGATTTTGTTAGTCCGTTCAGGGAGAATTAACGTCGGTTTTAAGTCGGATTAGATTATGAATAATTTCGGGTGGAAATTGTTTAGTTGCACTGAATAAGTCAAGTTCGGTTTAGTTAGGTCAGATCTGACGACGTTATTGACTATTTAATGTGGAATTTCTAGTTCCCACTGAATAGGTAGGTTAGGAGGGTAAGGAAGGAAGGGGAGGGTGGAAGGTTGAAGGGCATGGAGGAAGAGAATGAAGAGAAAAAAGAAACGTGGGAGAAATGGGAAAGAAAAAGAAAAGTGAGGGAAAAAAAGAATGAACTAGTAGGAGACTCAGAGCTACGTAAAGCAAGATCAGGAATGAGCTGTTGTCAGAGAGGGGACATGGAAGTCACATATCACCAAAAATACAAACTACAGTTCTATTTATTTTTTTCCTTTATTTAAGCATAATTATCTCTGGTCCATTTACAAATTACAGTAGATAAATATAATGAAAGAAAAGCATTCGGGACCCGAATCCTAATCGCCTTCCTGATTATGCTGTTGGCCAAGTCCAAGATTTTGGCTATATCTTGATGCCCTGAAAGATACATGTTGATAGCTCAAGCCGTTCATGAGATATAATGGTGCTAAAGGAGGGCGTTAAAAACAAGCTGATCTTTGGCAGCCATTTTGCTAACCTTGACATTGACCCTGAGTGCCCATTTTCGGACTCGCCCAAGATTTTGGCCATATCTTGATACCCTGAAGGTTTCATGTTGATAGGTCAAGCCGTTCATCATATATAATATGAACATACACACACACACACACACACACACACACACACACACAGAAGCGGGCAAAAACATTATCGCTCCACCTTGTAAAGGTGGGCGATAATTTTAGATGGATAATGTATTTAGGTGCGTGACGTGGAAGGGCGATGGGTGGACGCCACACCCATCCCTAGGACCATCGTACTCAACGCTGGGGACCTTCTTCAGTTCTGGACAAGTGGAAAATATGTAGCCACGGTAAGCTGGAAGTTTTAATAGTTTTTCTGTTGTTATTATGAAATGATGGTTTTGAATAACCCCCTCCCCACCTCTCTCTCTCTCTCTCTCTCTCTCTCTCTCTCTCTCTCTCTCTCTCTCTCTCTCTCTCTCTTTCTTTATTCCAGCGAACGCCAGACGATTGTATTCAACTAAGAGTCAGTCATAGGAACCCGAGTGGAACAAAGTTATCTGGTTCCGAGACACACTGATTTATTTACTTTTATATTTGCCTCACTTCTGGGCAGTCGGGAAACACGATCAACGGTGCAGGGTTCTGTTAATCTCTTCATGTATACATTATATTTATGTTAGTTAGCTCCAAGATAAATTGACTGGGTTATTGTATTCCCTACTGCATTTTACAGGTGCCACGTTAGACATGATTCTGGAGGACTGGCTTACCTTGGGCATTATTTATTCATTCGTATATTTATTTATTTCTCACCACTAGAAAAAATGAAATAAATATGGCGACAAAAGGTCGACTATAATTTCACTACATCTACTTCACAACTAAGGTATGTTCGTCACTTTCCTTCTGTGACGCATTATCGAAAAAGGAATCATCTTTGTGCAGAGAAACCATACCAAGCCTCTCTCAGCTTAGGAATATTAGGCAGCTGAGGACATGAGTAGAAGTGGTCGAATATTAAGGGAACTTACTTTACTGATTGCACATGCTTATTAATCGTCGCTGTCTTGTATATCATTATCATCATCATCATCATCATTATCATCATCATCACCATCATGACCCTGTTGCATAAATTCGTCATCCGTCACACACGCTGGATTCTTTCTCACACTCACTCCACACACTCTTTCCTTCCTTCATTCACCCACTTTCTTTACTTTTTCTATCAAACATTTTTTTTTTTTTACATACGGTACTCGATCCATTCTCACACATTCCTCTCTCACACGCTCACTTTTCCTGCTTTCTCTCAACCCCCCCCCCCTTTATTTTCAATCATTTTAAAATTTCTCATACATCCACATTTTCCACACATGTTTTCACACACACACACATACACTATTTCTCGCTCTCACATATATCACAAACTCTCTCCTCACACTCACTCTACATTCGCTGTGCTTCTCACACTCACATTCTCACACCATTTTTCACACACTTTATCGCACACTCTCACTCTCATTTTTCACACTTTATTCTCTATACACACACACACACACACACACACACACACACACACACACACACACATACACACACACACGCACAAACTCATAATAATAATAATAATAATAATAATAATGACTCTGATGTTCCCAGGAGCACCGTGTGATAATCCCAGAGGAGGAGGTGAGGCGTCAGTTGCCCCGCCAGTCGATTGCTTTCTTCGTGGACCCGAACGCAGAGACCCTGGTTCGCCCCCTTGACGGCTCCAACACCTACCAGCCCATCACAGCCAAGCAGCACCTCCTTAATAGAATCAGGATGACTTACACCTACTGAGAGAGAGAGAGAGAGAGAGAGAGAGAGAGGGAGGGAGGGAGGGAGGGAGCGAGGTGGTTAAAAATGTGCTACTATGGACATTTCCTTACCTAGAGAGAAGAAAAGAGAATAATTGATAATAATAATAATAATCCATCCATCAGCCAATCCTTCATTGCCCCATGAGGAGCGTAGGAGCCCGGGGCTATGCAAGTTGGTCTTGACATTTAAGATAAGAGTGACCAGCCTCACTCATCCCTGAGTGGCATTACATGAGCAATAAACCCCAACCACCCCTTGGATATAAACTTTCACCGGCTCAATCCGATTGGAGCGCCGTAATTAACCACTAAGCCACCAGGCGCCAAAATTTGGTTATATGGTTGCCACCCAGCGTAGTAAATGGTTTCCTGGTGTACAGGAAACCATTTGGCTTGTCACTCAGTTTAGAGTCACCCACAGGCAGAAGTAAGAGGAAAGAATGAAGGAAAGGAAGACAGAAGAAGGAGTGTAAAGTCACCCGGAGGCAGAAGGACGAGGAAAGACTGAGGGCAAGAAAGACAGAAGAGGATGGAAGGAAAGAAGGATGGAGGAGAGGACAGGGCAGACACCCGAGAGCAGCACTACATCGAGTGAGTGGATGGCGAGCGCCCCCACCTACCACTAAATAATAATAATAATAATAATAAGAGAGAGAAAAAGAGAGAAAGAGAGTAGTACTGTGGACATACCCTTACCTAGACAAAATAATAATAATAATGATAATAATAACCAGGAATAATAATAATGATAATGATGATATAATGATAATACTGTATTGGTATTGTTTACTAGTTTAACTATTATACAGGACATCAGTTAACTTCTGAGTAACATTCACTCTGAATAGTTTTCAGTGTATTTCTATATAATCCATTCACTCCTATTGATATATATTGTTTTATTTTTGGGTGTGTTTGGGATGTGTCTGAGGTACGCATCAGGTGTGTCTGAGGTACGCATCAGGTGTGTCTGAGGTACGCATCAGGTGTGTCTGAGGTAAGCATCAGGTGTGTCTGAGGTAAGCATCGGGTGTGTCTGAGGTACGCATCAGGTGTGTCTGAGGTACGCATCAAGTGTGTCTGAGGTACGCATCAGGTGTGTCTGAGGTACGCATCAGGTGTGTCTGAGGTACGCATCAGGTGTGTCTGAGGTAAGCATCAGGTGTGTCTGAGGTACGCATCAGGTGTGTCTGAGGTAAGCATCGGGAGTGTCTGAGGTGCGCATCAGGTGTGTCTGAGGTACACATCAAGTGTGTCTCAGGGATATGTCCAGATACAAAGGGCATTTTCTGGGGTGTGTTTTTGGTGGTAGATAAGTTTGGGTTGTGTGTGACCATCAAAGTTGTTCTTTATCTTGCTTATTATATTCTTTATATCTCCAGGTCGTTTTATTTAACATTGGAGGTATTTTTTTGAACTGCAGGTGTTAGATATAACTTTCGTTTACTCCTTTACTCACAGTCCTTCCCTAAGTTGGATGAAATTGTCAGGAAGTAACAAGAATAAACAAAAAAAAATATTCAGTGGGTCAATTTCTTTATGCAACCAATTATATTTACGTGGAAAAGCAATAAATAAATAAATAAAAGAGCGGAAATCGTCACCCCCAGATGACATGGCAGGAAGGCCTTCTCTGATGGGGTGGTTTGGTGCAAGTTTTGGGAAATTCTTAGAACACTTCCCACACCTCACTTCCCGAACCATACCTGGTAAGGAGGGAGGAGGGGAGGCTAGGCGAGAGAGGATGAGGAAGTGGGAGGCGAGAATGCTTTAGTTCCCCGTGACACAACAAAAAATAGATCATGATGTAACAGTTTCAAGTCACAGGACCGTATTCTACATGGCATAAGAGACCACTTAGCCTTAGTGTTTTATTGTGTATAATACTCCCTGTTGTTTTCTCATATGTTATTTATGTGTCTATAATCGAGTTAGTTTGCCTTAGTAATGTACAGTTAAGGACAAAAGTTTGTCTAATATTTCACCTCCTCTACATACACCTTTCCTCTTTTAGGTAAAAATCTTAAGCTGAGAGGTATTTGTTATGAATCTGTCCGTGGATGAGTCTTTATGATATGAGGCATCAGGGAGCTCTAAATGTTGAGTAGACGCAGTGGAATGGGTATACTATGTCAAATAAATAGCTAAAGAGGAGGCGCTACGAAATTATCTAAAAAAAAAAAAAAAAAAAAAAAAGCCAAAGTTTCCATTTACTCTTTAATCCTACGTGTGCGACTGGCGGGAAGTCGAAGCCCTGGATTCCGGCAAAAACATTACTTAGGAATGTTTTCGCAGGAAGAAATAGGTACAAGGGAACATGATGCTGCCCTCTTTCCTTGTTCTTCCTGCAGAAAGAGGATAGCCTACGATAATTTTCCCTTTCTAACTAATATTAATTTTTTAGGAGGAATATTCGACAAAAAACTCTGCACCCCTCCCCTTCTCCTTGGCTTTCCTGTAAAAACGAATCCAAGTTACTGCGAGGAACTGATCAAAACTACACACACACAGAGACGCGGACAAAAACATTATCGCTACGCCTTGCTAAAGGCGGGAAATAAACACTCACACGGGCTGAATTTTGTCCTTGCCGTATAACTTTGAACTCTGGCTCATTTTTTTTCAAAACTGAATCCCTTTCGTTCTTCCCTCACTCTTAACCCTTTCCCAAAGTATGGTGTAAATCAGGTAAGAACTGTTCAAGTTGACCTTAGCCTTTGAATATTTTAAAAAACTGAATCACTTCATTCTTACCTTACCCTCAATAACTTCCCAAAGTTTGGTCGACATTAATAAAGACTGTTTATTATGCTATGTCAGCGTTTACTCTCGCCCTGTGAATTTGGCCTTTAACTTGCTATTATATATCGGTTGTATGTATGGGCTGTCCCTCCACCCTCTGCCATGTTTGATTCTGATCGTTTAAATAGTGTTCGAGTTATGTTGTTAAAACACACACACACACACACACACACACACACACACACACACACACACACTGCTAAAATCGTAACATCCACCCTCGCTCCTGGAAACCTGAGTGTAATAATAATGTTAATACGATGACGTCAACGATGACTACAACTACTACAACTACTGGTTCTGATGATGATGATGATGATGATGATGATGATGATGGAATAGCATGGGAGAAGGAAAAGATGCCAAATGACTGGAAGAAAGATTAAACTCTAACGTTATCCACGAGGATGTGGCACTCATAGCTGCGTATGGCTGATTTTTTCGTTGGTGCAGTAGGTAAATTACATGACAAAACACACATCAGTAGATTCAGACATTTCATTCATCATAAACACCATTACGTGATACCATCAACTGTGTAAGTCAGTTTACTGCACAGCGAATAGCTCTCTCATCGTTCTTTTCATTGTGGGTTTTTATTGTCCTCAAGATGATATTCCGTCAGACACACATAAAAGACTCTGAACCGCTAGTTTCTTCACTCTGGCGAAGACTTGTGTGGTGTTTCACGGAGGCGAAGCCCCATATGGTTCTGCATCCTCAATCTTCTGTCTTTGTTTAGTTTCTTCCCGCTGCCTCTAGGTGATTCCACTTACCTCAGAACAGACCTATCGAACAGAAGAGGTTACATGCAGTCTTCATTAACCTCTTTGAAACAAGAATTAATTCCTATGCTGAATTTAATCATCAGAAGCCAACAAGAAAAAACTAAACTGTACTCTTTTCAGAGTTACTTGGCCTAAACTTAATACTCGAATACTCTACTCAGAGAAACGTGGCCTAACATCTCTCTCTCTCCCTCTCTCTCTCTCTCTCTCTCTCTCTCTCTCTCTCTCTCTCTCTCTCTCTCTCTCTCTCTCTCTCTCTCTCTCTCTCTCATATGCTCGTTGTAACAAAAGATTAACCCTAGAGTATGATGCTGCTCACAATGAAGTGCCACTGAATTACGTAGATTAAGTTGTAAAAGGACGAAATTTTTGCACGTTGTATCTCAGTATCGTCTTGCATGTAGAGGTTGTAAACTGGGTCTGTTTTAAAATTATATATATATATATATATATATATATATATATATATATATATATATATATATATATATATATATATATATATATATATATATATATATATATATATAACTACAAGAGAATTTTTAAGTGTATTGTACAAAATAAACCGCTAAGGAAAAGGTGCTACTAAAGCCTCCTATGCCACCTAAAATATGATCCTGTGGTGTGACGAGGGCCAGGCCAGAGTGCCACTAGGTCGACCGCAACTGTGGCTCACGCATATCCACTAAATTTTTGGTATGTTCTTTGACAGTGACTTGGTCCAGATTTTCGTTCTTTTACAGCTCATTTCATGTAACTCAGTGGCAGAAAAAGACTGTGTTTTAGCTCTACATCCTTTTCACAGCACACACACACACACACACACACACACACACACACACACACACATACACACACACGTAGATAGATAGACAGACAGACATTTGGTCGCATCTGTGGCTCTCGCTCCCCCACCAAACTATCCGGTAATTGAGTTACCCGCCTCACCATCAGTTATCGACTTTAGGTCCTTCACGCTTCTTTATCGCGCTAAGGAACTATCGCGATGTGGACATACTCTCTGTAATCCGTTCTTTATACTTTAACTAGGCGTAAAACTACCATACATCCATCTTGAATGCTGAACTATAAGAACATATTAACACTGGATTACGGGGCTAATAGCGAAAAAGGATTAGCGAAAGGAAGGAGGGTCATAGTATTATCTATTCTGCAATTAAGCTACGAAAGATAGGCTGCAAAAGGACGAAAATCTATGCCAGGTTAACGTAAATGACCTGCAGAAGTAGAGGACACCACGGTCATCGCAACCACCACCACTGCCAACGCTGACAACGCCCAACGCATGCATAGGAACCTAAACGAACAGTACCACCATTCCCACATTTATCATCACTACTAATATCGTACTTAAGCCACCACCTCCACTACTACAAGAGTACAATCACAGCTACCAGTAATCACCACCGGCACCACCACCTCAGTCACCATCACCTACATCATCACGATTATCACTATTACATTAACCAGAATAAGCAGAATTACCACCACCATCACCATTACCACCACCATCAATCAGCTCCTTCCAACATAATCAATACCTCACACGTCAAAATCTACTTGAACGGGTAGCGCCATCACCACTACAACTATTGCCATAACTTGCATCATCACCACTACCACCTACTATCACCATAATCGCCTAACCAACGCCACAACTACCATCACCACTACCATTCTCACCGCTATCCACCACCATCCTTACCACCATCGCCACAAAAACCACCGTCATTAACACCAACACATCCACCGTAACCACCATCATTACCACCAGTGTCATTACCAGTTACCACCATTACCACCACCACCACTACAACCACCATTTCACCACCACCACTACAACCACCACCAACAATTCCACAACCATTATCACCACCACAACCGCCACCACCACTACAACCACCACCAACAATTCCACAACCATTATCACCACCACAACCACCACCACCACTACACCCACCAACATTCTACCACATCCAGCACCACCACTACACCCACCACAACGACCACCACTACCACACCCAGCACCAACACAGTGACCCAAACGACACAGTACCATCACAACATTTGACACAGTTTGCCAGGACTTTGCCAGTTACAGGGACCGGCTCAGTAATGTTGGGGCTGGCCGGGAAGTTTGTACAGTAGAGCGGCCTTAACAAATGGGGTTGGCCGGGAAGCATGTACAGTACGGTGGCCTTAATACATTTACCACCAGGGCCTCATTTTTTATTATATTCTGGCTACTTCTAGACGATTTTATTTAGCTCAGGAAAAGCCATACATACCTAAGGGATTAACCAAGCTGTACCTAACCTTGCCATTTGGAAAAGACTCGTTCAATCTATAATAAAAAAAAAAAATCATCTAAAGATAGGAAGAATCGAACAACAAAAATCTATAGTGAAACAGAACCTGTGAAGGCAGCAAGAACGGAAAATAATACTATTGTACCATACAAGATAGAGAGGGGCGCCTTCATATGGTGGCACCCATATAAGCAGGCGACTTCACTGTCTGGTTATACAAACGTCCCTCAACTATTTCTTTATCCCACATAAGTACAACGATGGACTGCAGAAGAGCAACTTAAACCTGCAGCTGACCGACTTCAAAATTCAGATATGCCTGGGATTACAACTACATCTACGAATACATTGTGCTATACATAACTCCTCCATTTCGAAGTGGCTCCCAAACCCAAACTGATTAATGTCGCTTAAAGATACAGATAACAATAGACGTTACATTCGGTACGAAAAATCTTTCCTTAGTTAAAGATCTTGAGAAGGAAGTAAGAATAGACAAGAAGTGGCACTAAGCGAGTGCCACATTTGCACCCACTAACTGGACTATGGCCCAGATATTTGACTTCTCCCTGTGATCTTGTCCTTCGACAGATTGTTTTTCACTTGCCTATCCCTTAATCCTTCAACCAGCGTTTGTTCAGATAGGATCAAAACCGTTTGAGTTAACTTTTCCCACTGACCTGGATCGTTGACCTCTCCCTGTGACCTTGATTTTTTTACTGATTTTCTGAAGATCGTACCGCAGCTGTTTATCCATATGTTAACCTGAAGCATTATGCAATGAAAAGTCAACATAGGATAAAAACTGTTTAAGCTGGCCTTGCCATATGGCCTTGACCTTTGACCTATTGTTTTCGAAATCAATAGGTCAACCTCCTGAACCTCATATCATCCTCCAAGTTTGATTCAGATCAAAGCAAAACTTTTTCTAATTATTTTCTCCACACACAGCTACCCACAGGTTAAAACTTACCTTGCTATATGGCCTTAACCTTTAACTGATTATTCTCAAAACTGACTCTTAACTCGTCCAGTATGTTTGGTTCAGATCGGATCAAAACTGCTTGACGTGACCTTGCTCTGTGACCCTGGCCTTTGACCTTTTCCTGAGACCTCTGACTTTGATGGTCCTCAAAATTTAGTTCTCTTCATCTTACCTTGTTCCCAAACCTCACAGAAAGTTGATCTAAACGGGATAAAAACTGTTTAAGTTGACCTTGTCCTGTCACCTTGACTCACATTTTTATAAAAAAAAAAAAAAAAAAAAAAAGGCTGTTAAATCTATGGGTCGCCTTCAACCCTTCCATCAGGTTTTGGTAAAATCGTTTCAAAGCTGTTTCCAGTTACTTTGTTTACATACGGGTCAAACTTTGAGCTTACCATGTGACATTGATCTTACACCGAGCGTTCTTTAAACAGAATCACATCATTCCTGCCATAACCACAACTTTTCCAAACATCCATTCTAAGCAGGATAAAAGCTGTCAAGTTCATTTGGCTTGGTCAGCCTTTGACCTAGCCCTGTGACTTTCACTCAAAGGCCTTTATTTTAACAAAAGCTTTCCTCATCGTTTATCTACCCTTCCAACAATTATAGCTAATATTGGATAAATTCGTTTCAGTTCCTTTGTTAAAACGCGCGTGCACACACACACACACACACACACACACACACACACACACACACACACACATATGCGCTTGCGCACCGATCAAAACAACCACTCTCGCTCCACAAACACGGACGGAAACCGATCATAACCTGTCCCTCTTGCAATATATAATGTAAATAGTGGCCTGATGATGTTCTCTCTCATGTTAACTTGAAGGGATCGCATCAGAAAGCAAAATTCTCCGCTGCCATGACTTTCAAAGTTTCACAAGAATGAGAAGATTTCCAGATCCTTCTTCCCATGGGTTTCTGTGACGCACAGGGAATAAGGCCCCAGTCACACTGCAGGTACGACTTATCGCAAACCACCCACGACCCTTAAGTCGTGGGTGGTTTTGATGAGGTTTACGACCGGTCTTCATATGTCTAGCTCTAGCTGCAGGCCACCATGGCGACCAAAAACTCGTCGTGAGGTTCGTGCTGCACGAAAAACCTAGCAACAACCACCGATGTAGTGGCACGGAAGCCACCCGGTGGGTGGCTGGACTGTGTCTGGCCGGCTTACGGACTGCAGCTGGTCCACAAGACCTGATTTTTAAGCGGTGGTTGCCATCCGGACGGAGGCAGGTCGCCGCCTGCTCTGTGCAGTGGCCTTTCCACACTCCGTCAAGGAGATGACTGGACTGCGGCAGCCGCCATCCACAAGCCTCCTGTCCGGGGTGGTGGTTGAAGTCCGGCCGCCGTCCAGCCGGCGATTGGTCGACCGACGGGTGGTGAGCTGGACTGAGACCAGCCGCCGGCCAATCCGCGGCCGGTGTCGGTCTAGTGGCGGCCTAGACCGCTACATGAGGTCATGGTCTAAACTGCGACAGGACGTGGGGAGGCCGCCGTTTATCGGTGGCCTGCCGACGACCTGCCGGCCACCCGTCGGTGTCTTGACCTGTGTGTACCTGGCCATGGTCGCCGTTCGGCCGCCCACTGGACGGACGCTGGACGGACACTGGATGACCACTGGCAGCCGATTGGTGGCACGACTGCTTGGAGACCTCCATGGTCGGGGACTTGTTTCGCGATTTTCAGGTTTGTGACAAGTCGTACCTGCAGTGTGACTGGGGCATTAGTAGGAACTATTTCTTCTCTCTTACCCCCATAGATAATATACATATTTCCTGTCTGTAACATAAAACCTAGTGCTAGGTGGGAGCACTCACCATCCACTCACTCGATGTAGTGCTGCTTTGGGTGTCTGCCCTTTCCTCTCTTCCTTCCTTTTTCTTCTGTCTTTCTTTCCTTTATTCTTGTCTCTTCCTTCTGCTTACGGGTGACTTTATACTCCCTCTTCTGCCTTTCTTTCCTCCACTTTTTTCTTCTCTGCCTATGGGTGGCTGTACACTGATTGACATGCCAAATGGTTTCCTGTACACCAGGAAACCATTTACTACACTGGGTGGTAACCATATAACCAAATTATGGCGCCTGGTGGCTTACTACGTAAATAAGGCACTCTAATCGGATTGAACCTGTGTTGGTTTACATCCAAGGAGGGTTGGGGCTTATTGTTCACGTAATGCCACTCAGGGATGAGTGAGACTGATCACTCTCATCTTAAATGTCAGGACCAGTTTGTCTAACCCCGGGCTCCTACGCTCCTATGCTGATGATGGACGGATGAACATATAACCTGGACTCTCTCTCCCTCTCTCTCTCTCTCTCTCTCTCTCTCTCTCTCTCTCTCTCTCTCCCTCTCTCTCTCCCTCTCTCTCTCTCCCTCTCTCTCTCTCTCTCTCTCTCTCTCTCTCTCTCTCTCTCTCTCTCTCTCTCTCTCTCTCGTTGTTAGTCTAGGTAAAGTGGTATTATAAAGTCCAAGTAGGTTCTCGTTTTTATTACACTGGAAAACTTACATTTGCATACATTAGCCTTTTATTCTTAACATTCTCGTGGTCCTAGGGCACATTTTTAGCTGAATTTAATCGCCAGGTGTTAAAAGAATAATTAAGTTGTCCCGACCATCTGAAGTTATTATTCCGCAAACTTAAATAAGAGAAACTGGGGAAGCTTTTTTTTCCCCTAAGATGGAGGGATGGGGTAAAGAATTTTATTTGAAGGTAACCTGTCGACGGAGGACAGTAAAATGATGGTGATTCGATTTGGTCATCCCTTACAGGATTTAGGGGTCTGGCGAAAGATATGTCTCTCTATCTACGGTATTTATCTATCCGCCTGTCTGTCTATCTATTTATCTATATATATACAGTAGATAGATAGATAAGTTTTTTTTGCTTAGTAATAGACCCTGACAATAATCTTTTGGGAACACCAAAGGAGATATCCTGGAACACTGCCTGACTCACTCCCCAGTAACTTGTGTAATAGGCTTGGCCTGTCCTCTAACTTCCTCTCCGTGGACCACCGTTTCTCACCCTTCTTTGTCGTAACTTTTCCTCATCAAGAACGAGTTGAGTGAGGCCACTGTGCTTAGTCCACCTTGACCTGGAGAGTTTCGTCAGTTTTTAGCCTATTTCTCGCAATTACATCAAATATTCTATAGGTCTACATAGATTTCGTCTTTTCGCAACATATTTCCCGTACTCAGAAAAACTGTACCACAACTCCACTCACATTTCGTCGTTTTGCTGTTTATTTTTCACAGCTAATTGACAGAATATAACAGTACTAAGACTACGACCATTCCATTACACCTCCTCATGTCTCGCATCATATTCTGGTTTTAATTTATCGTTACAGTTCACCATTCAAGATGGAAAGACGGAAATTTGGGGCCACGTTAAAGTACAGAGTGTTTAACAACCACCATTTCTCGGTATCCTCTTAATTTTCCTATCTTCAATTCCAGGCCAAAAGTGGCAGTTTCGTAAATTGTTCACAGCTCCTTTACTATAATTCTTTAACTTATGCCAGATTTTCGTCCTTCTACATCCTGTATCTCGTAGCTCAATGTAAAGAATGGCACACTGCAACGGCTCTGCATCCTTCCCATAACACTTCTTCGTGATCAGAGCTATTATCAGATATTAATGCATTTTTAAAAATCAGCAATCAAGACGGAGAGATAACAATTTTGTTCTAAGTTAACGTGAACAGAGCATAATATTTTTTTCCAGAAAATATTCTAACCATCCATGTCTTTGAAGTATCTCACTTCTCACGTGGAATATAATTCCTCAATTTCTTCCTTCTCGACGAGCTTCGTCATAGGAAATTCTGATATACATTACCATGCGAAAGAAAAACTGCCGTACTTGTTTTGCGATTGTGATATTCCATGAAAAAAAAAAAAAACACACACACACACTAAAATAAAGGCAAGAATGCCCGCAAGGTTAGCGTGTTGAAATGATATTGTTGACATAGGTAGACCTACTCTTTATATACAAACCTTTGTAACACACAGAGTTGGGGGTTGGTTGGTTGGTGGGATATTCTCCCCACAGCATGGTGGGGAACGGGCAAACAAAGAGCCCGTCAGGCGAAAATGCGTAAAACAAGCTCCTATTTAGGAGCAAAGCAGGGACGAAGACGTGCAGACAGGGCAAGGGCGGCAGAGGAAGGGAACGAGGCGGCGATGGAAACAACCCGATGATCGAGGAGGCGAGGGGGAGAGCGGTAGACAGCACGGCGCCGATGGAGAGGGCGCCGGCATGCTCAGGTCGAACCCCCAAACGACTCGGTGATGGTATGCGGCTGGCTGCTCGGATGTTAACAGAGGGCAGAGAGGGACGAGAGAGCGATGTACAAAACGGCGCCGATGGTAGGGCGCCGAAGCTCAGGTGGAAGTCCCGAACTCTGCCCTCAACCCCCATCTGACTCGCTCCAGCTCTCCACAGCAGCAGGTGGAAGCGTGGAGGGTAGGCCCGGTCCTGGTGGACGCAAAGGGCACAACCCCGGTCAAGGTAGTGTCGGAGGAATGGCGGTCGGCCATGGAAAGGGCGGACGGCCTACATCTCCTGGTGGGCTGACCGGGGCACTCCCGAAGGTGGAGAGGACAGGCCCGCCCCTTGGCTGGTGCGGCTGCTGTGGAGAGCTGGAGACGTGCCTAGCGTCCGGGGACAGCATAGTAACAGTGGGGTACCTGAGGGGGGGCGGGGGGGCTGTTTGAAACTGCCCCTCGGGCCCCCAGTTGAGGGGGGGGGCAAAAGCCTTAAAAATCCATAAGCTTTTTTTATTAATATTAATATTAATATATTTATTTATTTATTTATTTATTTATCATCCCGACAATCCCAGCTGAGATATTAGATAAGTTTTGAGAATGAGATATCTGGCAACTTGTAGCCAAGCGGTAGGCCTAAACCTTCCGATACATTCGAGACACGTCTCACGGTCTCAGTCGTCACCTGGCATTGAAACCGGTGGGTACAACGCCCCCGGCCCTTGAAAATTGGTTTTTATAACAAACAACATACTGTCTACGACTAATTGTGAGTATAAATTATTGGAAATAACTTTCTATTGTAATAGTGTGTATCAATATATATTTATTTTTCATCTTTGAAATTTTATAGAGTTGAGAGGATTACGGGACAATATTTAGAAGTTGTCATAACTGGTTTTTAAGTACCAAAATACATTTTCCTGATGTATTATACAATATTATTAATGCATTGATGAATCTGATAATTTGTTTACCCTAGACTAGGTTAGGTTGAGTAGGGTGAGGTTAGGTGGGTTGCAACATTGTAACATCAGCATCAAAAATAATTACCAGTTTCATTAATAACACTGTAAAACACACCAGAAACATGTACATTGGTAATTAAAAACCAGTTATGGCAAGGATTACGAATGTTACAATGTTACACTACAAAGCCTGCCCACAGTTCTCTTACAGTATACCTATGGCAGGCCCCAGCTTTTGGGGGTGGCCCTCTATATTTAGATGTTGGAGGGGGGCCCCGCAAAGAACCTAGCCCCCTGGGCCCCAAAATCTCTAGGTAAGCCCCTGGATAGTAACTTAAACATGAGAAAGTAACGTATTCACTCTTCGTTTGATAACTGCAGAGACGTCGTATAGGTACTGTTACCCTCGTCTCTTAATGCACAAGCCGACTATCTGAACATCGCTTAGCACTTTAATATAAAAAGCCTTGGACAGTTATATATTCAGCCTGTGTACCATTTGGATGGTCGATTCTTAGTTTTCTCAGAGTTTAAGACGGACTTCACCACCTATATTATTCATCATATTTGACGATTTTTCTTAAAGCATAGGATAGACCCCTCCCAGTAAAGGGTTGGAAACGTGTCCATCCGTTGCATCACTACAAAACACACACACACACACACACACACACACCACAGAGAGAGAGACCGACATGGAGGCGAGGGGATAGAGACTCGACAGGGGAATATGCAAGGTGAGAGAGAGAGTCGGGACTGATGAAATACACAGTAGTACTCTGAAGAATGAAGAAGTGTTAAAATAACTCTTATACATACTGAAGTAGTCATGAATGCACGAGAAAAAGCTGAAGGAGAAGGAGTGAAAAAATAATTTACGATGGAGGAAAAGTCATATACTCTCCTAGTTAGTCTCTCACTCCTCATGGCCAAACCATCTCAATGTATTTCCCCTAACGCTATCTATCACATCCACATCCACACCACAACGCTCTTTCACGCCCTTATTTGTCAGTCTGTCTCTCCATGTAACTCCACATGCTCCTCTCAAAAAACTCATAATCCACTGCCCCAACTCCTTACTTCTGTCCTTGCAACAAGGTCCAAGCATCGCTTCCACACGTCAGAGTGGGGATCACAATACTGCCATGCAGTGACTTTTTAAAATTCCATGCTCACTTCCCCATTCGTTATCACTGCCTTCAATGAACCGGCAACCTTCCTTCTCTTTTGCATTCTTTCAGGCACTTCATCCTCCAAACTTCCATCCTTACTTATCACACTACCCAAGCACTTCAGTGAACCCACATTTTCCATTTCCACATCATCTAACCTCACTGCACACTCAGTGACTTCATTTCTTTCGAAGACCACAACTTTACTCTTCCCTACATTCACCTTTAGATTCCATTTCTTACATACTCTCCCACACTCATTCACCAAACCTTGCAGTTCCCCTTCGTCTTCACTTAACAACACAGTATCACATGATTACGAGAGAAATTTAATGATATTATGCACTGAGAATAGAGGTTAATGAAGAAAGAAAAAAGAAATTTTTTACACTCTGTACAGTATAATAAACCCACTCTAGCTAACGGCTGATAATATATTCAGCTTGTTGAAGATTCCCCTTGATATGAAGGACTGATGAAGGCTACAATATACTTGATATCATTAGTTGAAAAAGTCTCTCTGGTTCTGAATACAAATTTATGGGGACAGAAAAATACAGTAATTCATCAACGCCGTGAAGAAAACTAGGAATATGACTTCTTTCATTTTGGAAATTCACTAATTATAGATTCACTAATTATAGATCCCCGAACTACTAAATACTGCTGTATGTTAAACTCGTCGCTGAGAGAGGTTCTCCCCATTCTCGATTAAATCATCTGGTAATATCAAGGACAAAATAGGAATGGAGTCATCATATGGCCTGTTGGAGATCGTTGCTAACCCTTTTTCTGCGAAAGATCACTCTAAGATTAATACAATCCGCTTCATGGTAACACAATACAGAGCCAGTATGTTGCATGGGTTTACTAGGCTCGTTAGCTTGTAGATAATTCCCGCTGAAAAATCATGTGCAAAATACATATACTTTATCTGTTTGCCTTGCTCTTTTATACTAACATTCTTTTGCATGCATGTATCTTCATGTTTCCGGGTGCATTTTTCAACATTTTTTGACGGGAAATATTTCACTAGTATACAGTATGAACGAACACACAAAAATACACATAAACACGCATGCTTGAGCATACACGTACAAACAAACACACAAATGCGCACACAGTCCGTCCATGCTAATCATGTGTGTGTGTGTGTGTGTGTGTGTGTGTGTGTGTGTGTGTGTGTGTGTGTGTGTGTGTGTGTGTGTGTAAATTTAGTGGCAAAATATTGAGTGTTTTCCGTACAGATTATCAGAAGGCAATCACTCATATAATTGGAGAAACAGCCAGGCACGATATAAGAAATGACAAGCACTTGTCTTAATTATATACACTAGTATACGGTAACTGTGTTTTCTTTACGGATAAGAAGCTGTAAATAGGATAAATGAATGGATGAAATACTTCTTTTCCTTCATTTTGCATATTTTCCTTCATTTTCATATTTGGTTAATAAATACAATAAATACCGGTATAAAAATTATGCTGTTGAGAAAATGAGCACCCATGCCACTAATTCCATCACTTACAGACACTTATCCTAATTAACTCAGTGTTAATAACTTACTGTTAATAACTTAATGCTAAAAACTTAATGCTAATGACTTAATGCTAATAAAAACTGCTCGCAGAAATCATAAAAAATATTAGAAATTATTACGGTAGTGACTTAGTGTCATTTTCTTCAGAAAATCTGAATTAATTGGTTATAGGTGAGTAAATGTATTATCTTTTGTTGCAGACACTGATTTTTTTTTTTTTTTTTTTTTTTGTCTATTAATTTTTGTTCCAGACCATTGTGATTTTTTTTCACCAAACATGCTTTGAATACACATTAGTCACTGACTGTGTAAACAGGCGCATCAAGTAATTTTTTTTCCTTGTTTCAGCCCTTCATTCTGCCATCAGGAGCGTAGAGGCCTGGCTTGAGACAACTCTTTCCCAATACTAATGGCAAGTTGATCAGTTCCTCGTCACCGAGGAGCAATTTGTAGGCAATAAACCACAACCTTCCTTCGAATTTAAGTCCTTACGGAACACACACGAATGGAGCACCTTAACTCACTAGGACACCACGTGTCTAAACGTCGGGTATATGGCTACCACCCAATGTACTGAGTGGTTTCCACACTCACAGGCTTGTCACTCATTGTGGAATCACCTATAACTAGCAATACTCGAAAAAGTGGATGGTTGCCCCCACCCTATCTATCTGCCACACTACATTCGCAGTCAAACTACAACTATTGCGACCTCATCAATGGACATAACTCAAACGAAAATTCGATAAACATCAGCTATAATCAGAAAGTAGAACCCAAACATAGTTATAAGCACAAGTAATTTACCACAAACACTGGTTAAGACACACCATGAATACTGACTTAAATTCCACGTGATCACTGTCAACTTGTCTGCAGGCTTGCACAAGGGCCGGTGCCACATGCCCGAGTGGTTACATTCGAGACTGGGACAATGACTGCATCCACACTCAGCACCGTAAACGAAGCCCCACTGAACTAGTGTCGATCACACAGCGCACAAAGGTAACACTGTCCTTTAACTGTCCTTCGGTGAATACACACTGCACCTGCACTGAACATTTACTTGATTGGTAATTCTGCGTTTTTTTTTTTTTTTTTTTTTATTTAATACTTCTCTAAACCATGTCTAACGTAAGAAGCACGTTCGCTCTAGGGATAAACTTTGTCTTTTTTGTTAAAATTTTGGGTTATTCGGCGGGACATCCATGGAACATGAAAGTCTATTCTCCTCGTTCGGCACATCTAAAGGATAATTATTATATACTCACATTAATGATATCGCCATAGTATATCCGTCTTTTCGCTTCATTTTATTTATTCCTTTGTCATTTTCACTTTATTTATTTATTGTCCGTGTTGTGGTAGGTGGGGGCGCTCACCATCCTCTTACTCAATGTAGTGCTGCTCTCGGGTGTCAGCCCTGTCCTCTCCTCCATCCTTCTTTCCTTCCATCTTCTTCTATCTTTCATTCCTTCATTCTTTCCTCTTCCTTCTGCCTGTGGGTGACTCTCCACTGAGTGACAAGCCAAATGGTTTCCTGTACACCAGGAAATCATTTTCTACGCTGGGTGGTAACCATATAACAAAATTTTGGCCCCTGGTGGTTTTGTGAGTTATTATTGTGCTCCAGTCGGATTGAGCTGGTGAAGGTTTATATCCAAGGGATGATTGGGGTTTATTGCTCAAGTAATGCCACTCAGGGATGAGTGATGTTGGTCACTCTCATCTTAAATGTCAGGATCAACTGCCTAGCCCTGGGCTTCTACACTCCTCATGGGGCAATGTAGGATTGGATGATGGTGGATGATGGTATTGAAGAGCTACTAGTTCCCCTCCTTCACAAACCACATCAAGGGGATTATACATGCTAACTGGAGGGTGAGGCGTCTTCTGCTTCTTCCATTTCCACTTTTTTTTTTTTCTCCTGATTTTCCACAAAATACATCTAGGGGATAAAACATGTTCAGTGTAGAACTAAACGTCTTCTTCCTCGTCTCTTTCTACTATACTTTTTACCCAGACCATTCAAGAAATATATATAAGCTTGTACTGTTCTGCTGAAACTCAGTGCAAATCTGTGTCTAACCCACTGGCTGCAGCACTCCACCCTTCCCATCACCCAGGGTTCGAAGTTATCAGGAGTAAGCACTTTCCAGGATTAAGATGTTTTCCTAGTATATTCCACTCACTTTATTTTGGCGTAAAACTGCTACATCCCCATCTTCAGTACTGGCCTGCAGCAATAGAATAACACTAGATTATAGTCACGAAGAAGCTCTGTGGAAAGGATGCTGGGCTGCGGTATTGCCTTATCCTGCCACTGGGCTATGAGAAATAAGTTGTAAAATGACTATTATCTGGGCCAGATTAACAGTATAACCAATTTTCCAGATATAAAAAATTCACTGCAAGTTAGTATTATTAGAATGCTATAATTTTTTCGTTTATTTTATTTTTTTCACATTAGTAGTCTCTCTACTTTCATTGTGAAGAGGCTGGATACTGTGCGAGTGAAGATGAAGGAACTTACACGCTGCTTTACTGACAGCTTTTGAGCCTGTTGGTGCTATTGATAGAGTCCTCAGATCGGAACGTGCAGTGGCTTAGGCGCTGTGGCTCCAGTCCAAGAGCTGACGAAAGGTTTTCCTATAATCTAAGACGTTACCAGGGACGTAGGCTGGTCTTCTATCCTTTAATCATTTTTTAAATTAACGGTAGCCTAACCCCGGACCCTTACAGACCGAAGGGGGCAAAATGGGATTTAAAACCTACCATATTAAGTGCAAGGGAGTTTATAAATGATGATCTATCTCTTCCTCCTTTGTCATCACTCCTCCCTTAAGTGGGGCAGTGGAGGGCTGTGCGTTAACCACTTTTGTGTAATGAAGAATGATGGACTTACTCAGAAACCTTATACATGTGAGGTGAAGGGGACATAAGACATAGAATGAGTTGCAGGGATGGAGTAAAGAGTTATATGAGAGGGAGTGTGAGTATAGAACGGGCAGCCTGATGGCGGAGGACATGGAGGAGATTTGTCTGTGGCCACCCCCTTACGCGACTGGGGTGTCCAGCAAGAAATAAAGATATTTTTCGTACGATTCATAGTTCCTGTAGTCTATTTTACGTAGGTATAAAGAGACCTTTCTAACTGAAGGGGTTCGATTTAGCCTTTCTTAACCCATCGGGGCAATATTTTTTATGCAAGGAAGAAGGAACCAAAGGCTCGCAGCCAACAAGGTTGTTCCCTCCAAGAAAAAAAATAACCGAGAGCCAATTCAAGATCCGGTCACTTAGAGATGCCTGGACACATTTACTTTATAAGACTGGATGTCAGAAGCAGAAGAAAACAGAGAATGTTCTAGAATTGACCTGTTTCATACATCGAGGACTGGGAGTATCGGTAAACTCTTCCATTAAAAAGCTGGACAGAAAAAGCGAGAGAGATTGCTACTAGACGGGCGCTGCGCGCCCGTCATAGTGGAGAGGAGAGAAGGGAAGACAGTTCAGTAGATCAGTG
>NC_136971.1:30995880-31020880 GCF_032717465.1 Coenobita brevimanus
ACAGTATGCTGCATGTTTGATCACGAGCGTGTTCTGCCTCAGTCCCCCCCTTCTACCGTTATAGTAGAGTAAGTCGTCATTTCTGTTGTTTCAGTGCGGGATTTTCAGCTCTCTGTCCCCATGGCTTCATTTGCGCGTCCCTCTTACAAGTTGTATCAGGCTCTGCTGGCCCCTATATAATGAGCTCAGTCTCTGCATCATTGCCACTTAGATCTGCTCCTCATTTTGTTCACATCTCTGTCCTCCCCTGTACAGATATTATTATTGTGAGTGCTCAAGAAGTCTCCAACCATCTAGCAGCTGTGTGTAATTTGAGTATAACTGTTGTTGTATTTTTTCTTGTACTGTATAGCATAAGTTTAATTTGTAGGCCTAGTGAAGTTTTTGTAATTCGTGTGGGGTTCTTTATGTCAGTCATTTTTTATAATAGTTTGTATCTGTAATTATTTATCTGGCATTCACTGAGTATTATCTGGTATCTCATTTTATCAGGGCTGACTTAGATAAATTTACTCTTGCTAATTTTGTGTTAATAGAGGCTATTGCAGTTAACCATATATTTAACCTGTTTATTTGCCATTACATTATCCTTATGAGTCCTGAATGTTTTGTTGTTAATTTATGCATTAAACTTTAACTTGTAATTTTACCTAACTCTTTTGTTTTGAACCTGGAACTTTACGGGACAGTAGTGACTCTTCGTATTCTCACTTAAAGTGTACATTATCTTTCTCTGTTCCGTAACATAAATTTGGCGACCTCATATCAGGATATTCAGGATATTATCATAAGGATATTGTTTGATATTTTGTGACTGTGATATATTCATGATGGCTACTATTTCTACACTTGATGAAGCCAAAGATTTTTTGTCAAATGTGCAAACAGTGTGTGATATTGAAAATAGAACAAAGAATGAACTTAAGCTTGTTGCTCAACAATTGGGAATTGCAGTTCACTCTCATCATTCTAAAGATCAAATTGTTGGCATGATTAATAAAAGCTTGTTTAATGTAACTCCTCCAAATGAGCAAACGCAGATTGAATTAGCTAAGTTACAGCTAGCCCTGCAGGAGGCTCGTGTGAAGGAAGCTGAATTTCAAGCACGTGCTAAGGAGGCTGATGTTAAGGAGGCAAATGCTCGTATTGAAGAGGCACAGGTACAGGCTCAGGCACAAATTGAACTTGCCAGGATTCAGGCAGACCATGAGTATCGCATGAAACAAGGTGGAACTGGATCATCTTGCTCTGATGATTTTGATGTGGCTAAAAATGTTAAACTTGTCCCTCCTTTTAATGAATCTGATTTAACAAAGTATTTTCAGTTGTTTGAGAGGGTAGCTACAGGTTTTAATTGGCCTAAGGAGTATTGGCCAGTACTCCTTCAAACTGTTCTCACCGGTAAAGCTCAAGTAACTTATGCATCTTTGCCTCAGGATCAGTCTGATAATTATGATGTAGTTAAGAGCTTGATTCTTAAGGCCTATGAGCTTGTTCCTGAAGCCTATAGAGTACAATTTAGGACAACTTACAAGCAAGATAAGCAATCCCATGTTGAGTATGCAAAAATCAAAGAAGATTTGTTAGAGCAGTGGTTAAATTCTAAGAATGTGGATTCTGATTTTGGTAAATTTAAGCAGATGATTTTGCTGGAGGATTTCAAAAGGTGTATTTATAAAGATGTAAGCCTATATCTTGATGAGAAAAGAATAGATAATTTGTCTGATGCTGCAGTTTTAGCTGATGAGTATGTTCTCATTCACAAGAGATATTCTAGAGAAAAAGGGAAAGCTGAGAGTCAGTACGTTGCCTCTACTCAGAGTACAGGTAACAGGAAAGAGAATAAAGATGATGTTTCTCAGGAAGTAAATACCAGCTTCACCTCTAGATTTCAGAAAAGTAAATGTACTTATTGTAGTAAGCTTGGTCATACTACGGAGAGATGTTTCAGGAGACAGCGTGATGTGAACAAAAAGGAGTCTTTAAATATTCAGTCAATTGGTCTAGTGTCCACTCTTGAGAGTTCCCAGAATTCTTTAACTGAGTTAACTGAACCTGCTTTGAGGGGTAACTTAAATTCTCATGATGGAGCTCCTCTTTTGAGCAGTAACGTGGGTGACACTCTCAAGAGTTCATGTGCTAATTTCCTGTCTGATGGTTTTGTCAGTCCTCTGGACAGTAATGACAGGAAATCAGTTCAAATATGTCGTGATACAGGTGCTTGCCAATCCCTTATGCTGACCAGTGTTCTAGGCTCTAATTTTAATTCCTCTGATGAAACTGTAATCTTACAAGGTGTAGGGAATAATTACTTCTCTGTTCCTCTGTGCAGAGTGAATTTAGAGTCTGGTTTTGTTAATGGTTCTGTTATGGTTGGGTTGGTTGAGACACTCCCGATGTCAGGTGTAACTTTCTTACTTGGAAATGATATTGGTGGAAGTCAAGTGTGTCCAGCTCCTCAGTTGTCTAGTGAGCCAGTGGCTGCGACCCAGGATTGTGATGTCCCTGATGTGTTCCCTGCATGTGCTGTCACTAGGGCTAAGTCTAAAGTTACTGGTGATTTAGAGGATAATGATGATGATGATGTTATCCTAGCTGACACTTTTCTTGCTAATTTGGACCACTCACCAGATGAGGCAGTACCCCGTAGTGTTGATAATTTGTCTCGTCAAGAGTTGGTTGAGTTGCAGGTTGCTGACCCTGAGTTGAAAGGTCTAGCTAACTCTGCTTGCAGTGAGGAAGAGTCAGCCGGTGCTTCTACTTGTTATTATGTAAAGTCAGGAGTACTTATGAGGAAGTGGAGACCCCCAACAGCATCAGCCGACTGTGAATGGGAGGTTGTACATCAAGTTGTCATCCCTCGTGTTTGTAGGCAGGATATCATTAGAGTGGCTCATGATTCCAGTTTGGCGGGACACCTTGGAGTGAGGAAGACGGTGGCACGCATTTTGAAACACTTCTACTGGCCAGGTATCTTCAGGGATGTTTCCTGGTATTGTAAGTCTTGTCACACCTGTCAAGTTGTGGGGAAGTGTAATCAGACCGAAAAGGTTGCACCTCTAGTTCCCATTCCTCCTTTTGAGGCGCCTTTCACCCGTGTGTTGGTGGATATTGTGGGCCCTCTTCCTAAGACTTCTTCAGGATTTTCTTATGTGTTGACCATGATTGACATGGCTACTCGTTATCCTGAAGCCATTCCACTTAGAAACATCTCAGCAAAGAACGTGGTTAAGGAAATGCTGGGGTTCTTCACAAAGTTTGGTCTGCCTAAGGAGGTACAGTCAGACCGGGGGAGTAATTTCATGTCAAATGTTTTCAAGCAGTCTCTGAAAGAGTTGGGCATCTCCCAGATCACGTCTTCAGCTTACCATCCCCAGACCCAAGGAGCGTTGGAGAGATATCATCAAACACTCAAATCGATGCTCAAGAAATACTGTTTGGAACATCAGAAAGACTGGGATAAAGGTCTTCCATTCGTTGTGTTTGCTGCAAGAGAATCTCCAAATGAATCACTGGGCTTCTCACCTTTTGAACTACTGTTTGGCCATGAAGTGAGAGGACCCCTTGAGCTACTCAGGGAGTGCTGGCTGTCGGAGGAAGATGACGTCAACCTGCTGGAGTATGTGATGAATTTCAAGGAACGGCTGTCCACTGCTTTACAGCTGGCGAGAGAGAATTTAGGAGCTGCTCAGGAGAAGATGAAGACTTGGTATGATAAGAAGTCCAGGTTACGCCACTTTCAGCCAGGAGATCAGGTTTTGATTCTGCTACCAGTTCATGGGCAACCTCTTCAAGCCAAGTTTAGTGGCCCTTATTTCGTGGAGAAGAAACTCAGTGATGTCAGCTATGTCATCGCCACACCAGATCGTAGAAAGAGCAAGCAACTATGTCACATCAACATGCTAAAGTTATATCACAGGCGGGACGAAAATAATCCAGTCTGCACTGTAGCTGTTCCACCCGAGTCTGCAAGTGAAGCTCTCCCATGCAGTATGAACCTGAGTGATAGTTTGGGGAAAAATCCTGATATCATGAATGATCTCCAGACTAAGCTTTCTCATCTACCTCCCGAGGAAAGGCTGGAGTTTTCGGCATTACTGCAGGAGTACCCGCAAGTGTTCCGTGCCACTCCAGGAAGAACTACTGTGTTGATGCATGATGTCGATGTTGGAGACGCAAAGCCAATTAAATTGCCTCCTTACCGTGTGAACCCAGTGAAAGTTCCTCTCATCCAGAAGGAGCTTGGCTACCTGTTGGACCACAAGATGATTGAGCCCTGTCAGAGCGAGTGGAGTTCTCCTGTCACTCTAGTCCCTAAGCCAGGTGGGTCACAGAGGCTTTGCATTGACTACAGACGTGTTAATCAGATAACCAAAACAGACACTTACCCCCTCCCTCGTGTGGAAGATTGCATAGACAAGATCGGAAAGGCTAGGTACATAAGTAAGTTTGATTTGTTAAAGGGATACTGGCAAGTACCTATGACTGAACGTGCTAGGGAGATCTCATGTTTTGTAACATTAGGAAAGTCATTTGCATGTTCTGTGATGCCATGTACAGATTGTTTTAGAGTAATAAGAAATTTCCTTTGTAAATTTCTTTTTTCTTTGTGGGGAGGTGTTACATAGCCTATGATTTCATCATCCTTTGTGTAATTTTAACGCACAGTATGCTGCATGTTTGATCACGAGCGTGTTCTGCCTCAGTCCCCCCCTTCTACCGTTATAGTAGAGTAAGTCGTCATTTCTGTTGTTTCAGTGCGGGATTTTCAGCTCTCTGTCCCCATGGCTTCATTTGCGCGTCCCTCTTGCAAGTTGTATCAGGCTCTGCTGGCCCCTATATAATGAGCTCAGTCTCTGCATCATTGCCACTTAGATCTGCTCCTCATTTTGTTCACATCTCTGTCCTCCCCTGTACAGATATTATTATTGTGAGTGCTCAAGAAGTCTCCAACCATCTAGCAGCTGTGTGTAATTTGAGTATAACTGTTGTATTTTTTCTTGTACTGTATAGCATAAGTTTAATTTGTAGGCCTAGTGAAGTTTTTGTAATTCGTGTGGGGTTCTTTATGTCAGTCATTTTTGATAATAGTTTGTATCTGTAATTATTTATCTGGCATTCACTGAGTATTATCTGGTATCTCATTTTATCAGGGCTGACTTAGATAAATTTACTCTTGCTAATTTTGTGTTAATAGAGGCTATTGCAGTTAACCATATATTTAACCTGTTTATTTGCCATTACATTATCCTTATGAGTCCTGAATGTTTTGTTGTTAATTTAAGCATTAAACTTTAACTTGTAATTTTACCTAACTCTTTTGTTTTGAACCTGGAACTTTACGGGACAGTAGTGACTCTTCGTATTCTCACTTAAAGTGTACATTATCTTTCTCTGTTCCGTAACAATACCTTCTTGTAAGTGCCAGGATTGTACATAATGAAGTCAGGTTGTACCTCTTTTCAAGTAGGTGTGAGTTAATGCATTCACAGTGAGAAAAACACGCAAATTGTGATAGATGCTGAAGTAATAAGTATTCAGAAAGTGTACTGTACTGAACATTGCTATACATTCCCAGCATAAATACTTGAGTATACCTTACACAGAAAATGGCTTTCTCTCACGTACGTGGTGAGCTTGAGAGAGCGACAATACCTGTACACGAGTATGCAGGGCTCAATAAAACTCATTTCCGAGCCTTGGTGAGCATTTTCATGGCGAAATTCGTTGTTTCCACATCAAAATCTATCATTTTAGCCAAAAAAAAAAAAAAAAGGTCAAATAATGGCCAGCACTAGGGTGACCCATAGGGCTAAAAATAGCCGGCACGAGGCTGGTTAAGTCACTTAGGAAGAGGTGTTATGGACTCTCCAAATCCAGTTACAGTGCAACCTGATACCCAACAGGTTCTATCTGAAAAACATTTCTTCATCTTCTGATTTTTCCTTTGTTCCCCTCCTTCCTTTCAACTTGATGGCAATGCTCACAATATTTTATGAGCACTGTCCTTGTCACTTACACATTTGCACTTTCACACAGGACCCACACCGAAGCATCACATGCTGACTACTGGATGATTTTATTCAATCCATCTATAGCCAAACGCCTTAGTCCTGGGATGGCCACAAAGTCTTTGCTGTCATGTTGCACTCCATTCAACTCACACCATCCTCATTTATAAACCCCCCACCTCTTCCATCATTTATCAGTTTGGTTGCTGGACAGCGATACCTTCTTGCGATGGGACTGATATTGCAGGCTTGCTCCTCTGCCAGGCTGTATAAACGTCCTTTGCCTTACTTCATATCCACCAATGGGAGGATGGTTGATTGTGGGAGCAGGGTAACTTAGCTTGCAGTCCTTTGGGTTCATGCTTCAGATGAACCTAGGTTTACGACTATGACCACCACCACCACCACCACTACTACTACTACTACTACTACTGCTGCTGCTGCTGCTGCTGCTGCTGCTGCTGCTGCTGTTTCTACTACTACTACTACTACTAATACTACATCCTGACACTGAAGGAATGTCCGTCACTTTCCTCCTTGGCTCATTATAAATGCATAATATGTGGGTAGAGAAACATAATGAGTTTCCCTCAGATGAGGAATATTAGCTTACAAAGGGAAGTGAGAAGTAGAAGTTGTGCACTATTAGGAGAACTTTTTTTCCTGGCTGTACCAATAGTTCAGTCATCTTAACTGGATTTAGTTCTATTACAACTTATTTCCCATAGCCCTCCGACAGGATAAAACAATACTATGGCTTGATATTGTTCGAACAGGACTTCCTCGAAATTTAGCATCATATTTCATTGTTATATCTCTTGCTATAGCTCTACATTGAAGATGCAAAGCCCAGTGTTACTCCTAAGTGATAATAGTACAAGAGAGTGAGAACTGTACATCCTGGTGTACAGTTGCTGTTTTTAATCCAGTTACACGTCTGAGTCTCCGAACTGATGGAAAGGGATTCTAACTCTTCCAGCCAGCTTAATTGTTACGGGTTACATTAGCCTGGACTCATTTAATATCGACACAGTTTCAAGGAACTAAATAAACTGCTGACGGCAACTGTCTGTAGAAAGACCCTGAAGTTGGTGTACGTACATGGAAACGGAGAGAGGCACAAGTAGCTTCGTGTATGGAGAGAGAGAGAGAGAGAGAGATAACCGTACGTGCTGGTGCATGTATAGTATGTACTGATATGAGGATATAAGCTATGTGGGTAGGAAGAACTGAAGACTTGTAAATATTTGCAGATGAAAATGTATTTACAGAGTAGCTGGTCCACCAGAGGATGAGGATGTGGATCTCGTCCCATTGAGAGAAATGATATACAATCAGTAATTATTGTTGGAATTTACACTGATGCCAGTAGGTCTTTTTTTTTTTTTTCTGATACAAAAATGAACAAACCAAAGGCTAGAACCCTGCACTACTTGCTCTCTCCAATAAAATAATAAATGAACGAAAGCCAATTTCAAGATCCGTTCATTTCGAGATGCATGGACACATTGCGTTTAAAAGACTGGAGGTCATAGGCAGAAGGAAACACAGAGGAAAACGTTCCAGAGTTGACCGTTTACATAATTACATGCAGTCCAGTAAGGGTGAGATGAAAACCATACCCTCCACCTAAGGTGGATCAGGTATTTGTGGCTGCAGTTATACAAAGTCATGGGTGTGAATCGACTTAGTGCATTATAACAACCAGACTGTCCATATGAAAGGGCCCGCTGCAAGCTTGGCGTTGATTTTCTATTACTCTGATGACTCTGACCTCTGATTTACGGCTCTCATATTTGAAGTATACAGCTAGATATGACCAGCAACTATTAATCTGCTGGAAAGAAAAAAATAAATCGTCAAGGCATTCTGAAAATATGATCAAAACTAACACACCATACAGACAAACTCACAGACATGACAAAAATCATTAACTGGCCGCTACTCGTGCGGTTGTCATTTGTCATGAACCCACTGATAAGTACAGGAATACACTCTGAGCTAGGTATTGGTAAAGAATGAAAATGAATGGATGACTGGAGAGTTAGAGATGTAGTGTAGACTGGTAGAGAATACAAGTAGAATTTTTCAAAATGAAGTCGTTTTAAAATTTAACATTTATTTTTTGGGAAGGCGCGCTGATAGTATCGGCAAGAGAAAATGAATGCCAATGTTTGTGATGGAATGACGTCTCCTGACTGAACATTTGGAAATTTGCCTGACGCGGCATATATCTGGATAACAGTGGCTATTAACAGTGATTTAACTCCTATAGTGTGGCTTCTTTTCTCCTATTTTCTTGCCACCCACATGATTATATATACCATGGAATGAACTTTTCGAGCATGAGAAGTAAGATACAGCCTTCACTAACCCCTTCATTTCTAAAGTGCTCTCCCAAACACTATAAAAAAATAAAAAAAAAAATCGCCTGGGAGCAGCATGAATAAAATAAGAATGAAGTTCAAGGGCTCTTTGAGTTGTGATGGGTAAATGACCTAATTCCTCTGTTCATCTCATCTCCTCCAAGACACTTTCGATAGGCCTAGGAACAAAATTGCTGAAACACTAATATTAATGCGGTAAAAATAATATATATATATATATATATATATATATATATATATATATATATATATATATATTGCAGTGCTAATACACAATGCCTGTGTTATCCTCCATCTGTTTTCCAATGTATACCAGTGTTGATCCTATGCCCTTTATCCTTTTACATAGTTATGCATCTAAATATATCATTGTAATTTTGCATCAGATAACATCCTTTCAAGGTCACTATTTGCCAGTTCCATCTGTACGTTTATAGCTCTGTCACTGTCTTTCCAAAAAGCTTGTATGTATTTTTCAGTATGTATTTTTCAATAAAGATTTGACTTTGCTTCTTTTCTGTTTGTCGTTTCTCCCCCTTCCACCACTCACTCTCCCAGAGCACTCATATGTCCCGTACTTGCCACTCCAGTCCCCTTAATCCCTGATCATTCTTCTTCCTTGCTCCTTTGTTCAATATTTACCACCTTCAGCGAGACCTCTCATTCTATCATGATATTTCAGAGTACGTATCTCTTGTGTGTACCGTTACAATTTTTTTCTCGTGCACCTCCCATTACGGCCTTTACTAAAGTGCAATAGGCCTTTTTTACAAGAAATAGACTAATACATAGATTCCAGCAATATCATAATCCCTTCAGCATTCTCAACAAGCCAGCACACAAAGAACAAATCATCAGTGAATGCTATCCATCCATAATTAAATGTTTATGCTTGATAATTCATTTTCGACACACGGTTCTATTACATACGGTAAATTCACCCTCTACTCCCCCTCTTTTAAACGGGTAAAACAGGCTCTCAGAGCATTCCCTTTTTTGGTCCATATTCCAATCCTTTCCTTTTAATTCTCTGGCTCCTGAACCAAAGCTCCTTATAACATTCACGCCATCCTTCAATGATTCCCCAGATTTTACCTCCTCCTGAAGCATTGATAATTATTCACCATTTCGTAGTTTTCTGCGACACTATTTCACATCTGACTGACAATTACCTTTGTGCACTCGTTTGCATGCGGCATCATTTTTTTTCTTTAACTCCAACTTTGCTATCAATCTTCCATTTGCTCAAGACTTTTTCCCCTCCACACTCCGGCTTCTCTCTTTCTCTTCTGGATAACTTCAACCAGTGTTTTTCTATAAAAGGTCTCACTTCTCTTACAGTTCTCTTCATCTAATTACACCTATGCGTATTCAAACATTCCACCTACAATAAGCGTTACAGGTTTCTGTTCCGGTTGATCTTCCTTGTCTCTTTCTTTTTGGAAAGCTGTCAAACGAGGAGTGGAAAAAATCAGCTTACCACAACGATCTCCATCTATCAATGAGCCAGTTTAGTGGCTCTTAGAACTATCTGTCTATTTATCTATCAATCAAGAATGTGCAAACGCAGTGAGGTGCATAGCCTCACTCACCCTTTATCTCCATCCACACGGATCCCTCTGTGCAACCCTCCAGGCTGCGACTCTTACTCCTCTATATATCTCCCGACGAGAGTGGTTGACCTGCTCCAGCAATGAGTTACGTGGCCTTCTCCTTGGTCTCCTCCACCCTGGGCTAACTAGTTCAGAGATCACCCTGTGAGCAGGATCAGCCTCAGGAAACCGGGCCACGTGTCCATATAGCTGGAGTTGGTGTTGATGTATTATGTAAGTGATAGGCCTCGATTCAGTCTCACGGAGTAGTAGCTCGTTACACACCTGGTTGGACCACCGATTGTACCAGCGATATCCCATGATCCTGCAAAGACAGTTAGTACCAATGGAGTCAATTCGCCACCTTAAGTCACTGTTTAGTGTCCAAGTCTCACAGCCATGAAGTAAGACAGGGAGTCCCCGTGCCTTGAAGATGCGAACTTTCGTCCTTCTACACAAATAACGACAGCACCAAATACCCGAAATGAGTGAATCCATAACCCCGTAGGCCAGACCAGTGCGACAAGAGATCTCACTGTCTGATCTACCGTTGCTATGGACCACACTACCAAGACAAGTGAATCTTTCCAAGACTTCTATATCCTCACCATATGCTTGGACAGACTGAAGTGCTTCATCCAGCATCCCAAAAATTCCTGGGCCTTGGTCTTGGCCCAAGGGACCTTTAATCCCAGTGGCTTCGCATTCTCGTGAAATTCCTCAATGGCACTCAGTAGTGTCTCAGGCAACTCCACTAGGATAACTGCATTATCAGCAAAATAACTGCATCAGCAGCAAAGTCAAGGTCGGTAAATTGAAACTGCCAATTGATACCCCATATTGACTTTGACTCACAGCCCGGTCCAGTACCTACTCCATACATGTGTTGAAATGTGTGGAGGCAATTACACATCCCTGTCTTATACCAGAACTTACTGGAAAGAAGTCGGATGTCCCCCTCCCCCACACTTGACAGCACTCTCAGTGCTTGAGTACAAGCCAGCAATCAGTCGGATTATCCCTGGAGGGATCCCACGGAGTCGTAAGAGTTCCCATAGTACCTCCCGATTTACTGAGCCAAACACCTTCTTAAGATCCATATAGGCTGCTAGCAGACCTTGCTGAAACTCAAGACGGCATTCCACAAGAACTCGAAGAGCTAGGATACGGTCAACAGTAGACTTCTTGGGTGTGAATACGGACTGCTCAGGGCTCTGAAACTTTAGCAAATAGTCCTGGATATGCATCATGAGAATGTGAGCAAAAACTTTGCCCAGCACACTGAGTACTGTAATATCATGGTAGTTACTACAGTCAAGCTGGTCTCCTTTTCCTTTCCAGATAGGTGTGACCAAACCCTTTGTCCAGTCAGGAGGAATGACACCAGACTGCCAAACGGCTTCTATGACTGCGTGTAACCCCCTGATCATGGCCTCGCCCCCAGCTTTGATCAGTTGTGCTGGGATGTCACAAACACCAGCTGCTCTACCACTTCTCAACCTAGCCACTGCCTTCTTGATTTCACCTAGTGAAGGCACGGCCTCGTCAATTGGTGGGACAGCAGTCAATGGTTGTACACCAGCCGATGGAAGCTCTCCATTTGGTGGTTCAGCTATATACAGCTCCTCAAAGAACTCAGCCCAACAAGCTCTATTCTCACTTGCCCCCAACACGAACCGTCCATCTGCTGTCCGAACAGAGTTAACCTGAGAGGTGGGTCTGGAGTGGAGCATCATTAGGCTCAGTAGGCAGGTCGAAGGTCATTTGCATGAAAGCGGCCTTCCACCTCCTCAGCAATTTCCCTGACCTACCTCTCCTTGCCCCTTCTCAGTGAAACTCATGCCCGTCGAGACAGAAGTCTGTGCTGTTCCCGATCCCCAGCCAGTCTGGCAGCATGACTCTCCTCAGTTGTGGTCAGCATCCACCCTGAGATGAATCTCCTCCTTGATCTCAGGCAGTCTCCAATACACTCATCAGCTGCTACCAGGGTAGCACGCTTAAAAGTATCCCATCGTTCAACAGGATCCTCAACAGTACTGAGCACTTCAAACCAACATGAGACTGTCACAACATAATCATATGCATACTCCTCATCCCTGAGTTTCTCATGATGGAACCTTTTTTGGTGGTATCTTGAGAATCTCTTAGTTTTAATTTGTAGCCTTAGGGCTGTTTTCACAGTCGTCCCCAATGCAGTCCGCAACGGCCTACTCGCCTACGAACACACGTTTTCGTTTTCACAGTCGCCCCCAACCAGCCTTCCGAGACCTCTGTTGGGGACGGCATTCGGGACGGCCCAAACAAATTACTGGAACATTCTTGGGGGGCCTGCAGCCTCCCCAACAGACGATCCCGAAAGTAAAAAAGTAAAAGAATAATTACATGTAACATATTTTCGTTATTATTTCAATATTATATACCCAGTGTAATATTTCTCGGGTAAAAAACACACCTGGTATTGATAAAAAATATATATGTGTATTTTTATGAGACTTTTTACCATGTATCCGAATACTAGCCTTTCGCAGACTGGTGGAGGCTTCACAACAAACGGACCTGAAAGAAATACGAGAATCGTTGTCTAATGCATATTTTCATGAAAATTCTAATATCTGGTGCCCGATATAAAAGTTGATGTAGCTAACACCCCGTTTAGAAAAGAAAATGTTCATGTATTAATAGTATATCCATTAATAAACCACACCATCACTCATTAGACATTATACATGTTGCTTCATGATTATTTTTGCTTAATCCCTTTTTATAATACCTGGCATTCATCAGATTCAGCTTATTTCCGATTTCAAGTAGGAGTGTGGTGAGGTTGCCGTTAGTTAGCTCTTCATTCTGATGACGTTTTCTATTCGTTATTTTGGCTGCATTCTTACGAAAATCTTCACTCCTGAATATATTAGTAAGAATTGTGTGAAGTGGATTTTCCAGCCATGTTATTCATCACATCCTTTACATTCCAATTTCTAAATATTCTCTACATATGGAAAGAGTTTTTGCCACCCAGAACTACCAACCCTACCGCATCAACATGGGCAGATGTCCCCACGTTAGTAAGATTCCGAAAGCCATTCGGAGCGACTGTGAAATCCAAAGGTGCTTTTGGTTCGGGCCCGACACACGTTCAGGCCCAAAAGGTTAGGGACGACTGTGAAAACGGCCCTTAGAGTGGCAACAAGTCTATGATGAGTAGCAAAGAACTCTGCACTCCTGAAAACCCTGCAGTTCTGAAGGATCCTCCAGCGAGTACTAACATGAATTTGATCAATCTCCTTAGCAACCCCTCAGGTATTGGGATACCAAGTCCAGCAGTGAAAAGTTTTAACTTACTGGATTTTGTGAAATCCAGAAGGTAAGAACTATTGGAATTTTTGGTTCCAGAGCCATGGGGACCTACACAATCCCTGAAGCCCTCCCTGTCAGTGCCAGTAACTGCATTAAAGTCGCCCATGACTAGGAGTGTATCCCGCGTGGGGCACTGTTCCACAACAGACGTTAATCCTGTAAGGGGTGGTCATAAACGAGAAACCTCTATGTCAACCAGAACTGCATTATGAACGTTCCTTCCCCAACTCATCACCGCCCCTCACCCCTCATGCATAATACGTGTAGCTCTCCACCCCATCCCTCCATCTCATCCTTGGTCTCCCCTCCTTCTTTCTCCCCTTCTCCTCACTGACTTACACTCCTGGTCGGTCTCTCATTCTCCATTCTCTCTACATGGGCAAACAATCTTCCCTTATACACTTTTCACCCTAAATTGACCCAGATTTTAGTCATTCTGCTGCTTATTTCAAGTAGCTCAGTGACAGAAAAAGACAATAATGCCACTGTTCTACATCCTTTCCATTGCATTTTTTCGCCATTACCATCATATTATAATATTAATCTATTACTGCAACTCAGCATTCAAGATAAAAAGATGATAATTATAGGCCAAGTTAAAGTATAGTCAAGCTGCCTGTAGTAATCGCAGGGGATATCATGATTGTTTTTATAGCCGGGGATTATGGATTACGTTTTAAGACACGCTAGAAATATAATTATGAACAGTAACGTTTCTTCCCAGTGAAAATGTAGAATATAGTCAATATTTCTTTTGCATTACTTTGTAAGTGTAATAAAATTTCGTTCTTTTCACTTCAGCATGGTGTGGCATTGCCATCTCTTCATCTTGAATGCTCTGTTTTAGCAATAGATTAACACTGTAATGTAAGTCGCGAAGACATGAAATGGAGAAGATTAGAGCTATAATATTTTCTTTTTCTGACACTGACCTACGAGAAATAGGCTACAAAAGAACGAAAATGTCGGACGAATTAAGGCGAAAGAACTTTAATGTAAGCGTGCTGTGCAAACCGGTAATACTCAAGTGAGTTGCAAGGGTTTAAATCCCACCTCAGAAGCTCCCAACTACATGGGTCCTTCAAAAAGTTCTAGGCCTCACCCCCCTCACCTCCCCAAAAAGCATCAATGTAGAAAGATTGTGCTTGTATTGTTTCTCAGCTTAGTCTCCCTTAAGTTCCATGCACTTGGTCCACCGACATTGAAGCACTGTTAGCCCGTCGCAGAAGAAAGTCACATCTTGAGCCTCCAAATATGCCTCAACAACATGAATGACTTCATCATCACTCCGAAAACGGTGACCACGCAGGTGGGATTTTAGTTTGGGAAACAGGCAGAAATCAGACGGAGCCAGGTTGAGTGAGTGAAGAGCATGAGACAACAGTTCACGGCCACAGTTGGCTGCTTCATCCACTGCCACCTGTGCCGTGTGGACAGGGGCATTGTACTGGAACAACAGCATGCCTGCTCGTAGCTTTCCTCTCCATTTCTCTCTGATTACTTCTTTTTACTGTCGTAACTCTGATGCATAAAAAGGCCTCATTAATAGTTTGACCCTTTTGAAAGTAGCCAATCATAAGAACTCCCTCAGTGTCCCAAAACAATGATACCATCACTTTGCTAACAAGTGCTTTTATTTGGGGGGAGGTGGGGAACCTCGATGTTTCCATTGCTTGCTCTGATTCTTTGATTCAGAGTCATCCTGGGTCACAAATCTCCGAAAGAAATTGGCTGGATCAGCCTGAAAGCGAGCCAAAGGTGTCCATGAAATTTCAAATCTGGTCAGCTTCTGGCCTGAAGTCAACATTCTGGGCACCCACTTTGCATATAGCTTGCTCATACCCAAGATTGCAAAGCGGTGTGCACTGAGCCAACTTTGATACTAATGGTGTTGGCTATCTGCTGCGCATACAAATGTCTGTCATTCAAGACCATGCTATAAATAGCCTATACTTGATCATCCGCGGTTGATGATTTGGAGCGTCCTGACCGTGGATCATCATCGGTGCTCTCCCTGCCCAGCTTAAAATCTGCAACTCACATCTTAATGGTGAAATAGCAAGGAGAGTCCTCCCCATGTGTGCTGACCATGGCCTTGAGGTCATACCCTTTCTTGTAGATAAATGATCACAGCACGGACTTATTTCTTATCCATTTTTGGGTTTGCTCTAACCTACCAAATTTCAAGAGGCCTCACTTGAAAACAAATAAAGGCAAAGATTTGAGTTAGTGTGTTTAGTCATATGAGGCTTTATAGTATACAGTCATACCCAAAAGTTCTAGTTACTTCCCTTGTCTGCCCTTGTTTCTGGGCGATGTCCACGTATATAAGATTGTGATGGGAAACTTTAATGAAAAAGGGAAGAAGGAAAATGTTGATTGAAGCTGCACTAAAACAATCTTGGTGGATAATTGAAATGCTCGAGGAAAAATGTTGTGGAATTTGCAGAAAAGAACAGTTACAGAAAGACTGTAGGTTGTGGACGTTGATGGAACCTAAGTGAAACTACCGTAGGAATTCAACATACTTAATTATCGCTGAAAAACTCATGCCAGTTCAGTAAAGAATGCGACTCACCGTAGAATGCTTAGAAACCAAACAATACTAGATCTCGAGAAAGGAGGTTAGTCCAAAAGAAACAGCCAGACTTTGTTGGTGTTAGGGAGGCGAAAACAGAATTATGTTTGTTAGCTCAGAATAAAAACCTGCAGGTGATGGATGAAGCAGAGATGGACACAGAAAGTGCACATGAAAAGCCCAGGAGATTTGTAAATGAAGTTGCCCTAGAAGTCAGAGGCAATTTACTCCGAAACAAAGAACATCATTTTTTTTTCTTTTATGAAATATATACTTGTATTTTATGCGTAAAGATGCACACAAATATACATGCTACACAAGGAACAGAGACAGTGCTGAAAGTAGCCTGAATGCTTACACGTTTGTGGAAAGAACGATGCTAGGGAATGTTACAGATTTGTGAGTAGTGAGAGGATGGTGCGGAGGTCTGTCTGATAATACTATTGTGGTGTGCAAGGTTAAACTGTGAGGAATGGGATGGACAAAGAGAAAGGGGAGCAGTCAGTGCGAAAATCTAGAAGAGGAGAAGCTAAGAAACAAAAAAAGTGGCAGATAAATACCAGAATAAAGTAGGGGAGGAGTCGGGGTGAATGAGTTGGGAGCAAATGGATCTGGACAACTTGTACAAGGCATATAGGGACTGTTTAGTTAGGAAAGCCAAAGCGGTCTGTGGTGTCGTGAGGTTATAAAATATGAAGAAAGGGGTGGCATGGTGGGAGGAAAAGGTTGAATGAGCATAGGAGGAAAAGAAGTGGTTAGTGTGGATGCAGGAATGGGATTCAAATGAAAGAAGAGAATACACTGAGATTAAGATTCATGCAAAGAATTGGTAATGAAGGTAAATAATGGTCTTGGAAGAAAAATGAATGCTAGTATGAAAACTGGAAAGAGGTGCAAAAATGTAGAAGTGAAAGTGGAAAGAAGCGTGAAACTGTGAGAGATAAAAGTGGAAGAATAATAACCAGTGGAAATGAAGTAAAGAACTGACAGAAAGAATATTTTGAAAGGCCAAAGAATAGTACTGGTGGGAGCAGATTGGCTGTCAGCATGAGTGCTTTGGGTGGAGCAGAGAAAGAATGTAGTGCCAGGAAATTTTACATTATCAGAAGTGAAGAACGCAATGAAGCATCTGGGGAATGAGAAATCACCATGTCTTGATGGGGTGTATGCAGAGATTATTATGTGTAGTGGAGATTATTATGTGTGATAGAGATCTGTAAGAAGGCATAGATGCGTGGATCTGTACTAGCACAGAGGAAAAGGGCTGCTTAAAAAGGAGAGCGAAGTGAGTTAAAAATAATCGAGGAATAAGTCCTTGGAGTGCTCTAGAAAAAATGTACGAAAGAATTATCACAGAGTAAGTTGGGCATATGTCAGAATGCCTGGTGAGTAACGAACAGGGTGGATTTAGGAATGGTTGAGGATATGTTGATCAAATATTTGCAATGAGACAGATAGTGAAGTCTTGTGAGATGGACTATAATGTATTTATGGCATTTATGTATCTGAAGAAATCATACAGGAAGGTAAACACAGAAGGATTATTATAGGTTTTGTGTATGTATGGCGATGAGTGCCAATAGGAGCTTTTACAGCAATAATGAAGCATGCATACATGTAACTGGTCTTCTAAATGAACAGTTTAAGATTAGTGTTAACGTGAGAGAAGGTTGTGGGATGTCCCCATGGTTATATATATACACACACACACACACACACAATTACCCTGACTTCAGGCTTCTGAATGCTAGCGTGATACTTAACTTAGTAGGAGTAAACAGCAAAATCAGATGACTTTATCGATTTTGACAGAAGCTGCTATCTTGTTTTTTTTTTTTTTTGTTTTTTTTTTATTGACGGCGGGCGATACACATTCGTGGGAGAGTGCTTTGGCTTTAATTGGCCAATTTCACTGGGATTCGTTCTTAGTTGTTCTCCATCTTTTCTCTTCTTTTTTTTTGGGGGGGGGTTATTCGATATTAAACAAAAGAAATTACGAGAAAAAAAGAGAAAAAAATGCATACAATATTTATGTTTAAAGTAGACATTTTTTTTTTTTTTTTTTTTTTTTACCGTAACATTCTTTTCGACATTAGAAGAATATTTCATATATCATTTGAAAGTGAATTTACCTAACCTTCTTTTCATGTGTGTGGAAATTAAGGTTGCAGCGATGAAGATGATGATGATGATGATGATCATCATCATCATCATGATCATGATCATCATGATGTGGAGAGAATTATTGCGAGAGTACAATGAGAGTGGGTGGTTTATTTGACGAGGCCATTCCTCACAGGATATGGCATCAGGCAAGAGATATTGATAAATAAATAGATAGATGGATAGATAGACACACAGACGATAATAGTTAGGAGGATGAGAGGCGGTATGATCTGTTCATTTTCCATTTTTAAAGAAATGTTCAATGGAATTATTGCTTTTTTCTCCAACCTTTCACCTTTTTTTTTTCCCCGAAGGGTCAACAACTTCAGTATTATGTGATGGCTTGCAAATGCACACCTTATATCACCCACTTTTTCTACTATTGTGCGGTGTATTGTTTCCTTGAATATTCTCCCTCTTTAACGACCTCTTCCACAGGTCACCATTCTCTCGTTCCCTTCAATCCATAGCTGCTCTCTCTCCCTCCCCCTTTCTCTCTCTCTCTCTCTCTCTCTCTCTCTCTCTCTCTCTCTCTCTCTCTCTCTCTCTCTCTCTCTCTCTCAAATTCTTATCTCTTTCAGCTCCTGTGGGTGCAGTTTCTATTTTCTTTTAATCTCTCTTCGCCCTCTCTCACTTGCCTCACCCTCTCTCTCTTGCCTCGTAAAATATCTCCAATTTCTTTTATTGCACCTTTTACGGTTTCAGTTTTCCTCCTTTTTAAAGAATTCTCTCTCTCTCTCTCTCTCTCTCTCTCTCTCTCTCTCTCTCTCTCTCTCTCTCTCTCTCTCTCTCACTTCTTAGTACAACAGATATTGACACATTATCTGCGCAAATCATCCATTGCCTTTAATGAATTAGGTATTTCTGTAATACTGCATAACTGGACAACTCAGATCTAGCATAGTTTCAAAAATATTACGGTATTATTATCTAATTGAACTTAATACAATTCAATATATTGCTGCTATATGTCTGGCTTTTTCCTAGTAGCAAGGAACGCAAGCTCAGTATGCAAGTATGTGCCCTCTCCTCACCCAGTGCCTAGAAGTGCCTTAGGGAACTGTGAAGCTTTTACTGTATTGCTTACTGCCGCTTGTGGCTCTGAAGAATGGTAAAGAAGTAGCCTTGCCGTACAGCATTACAACCACACCAGCCAGTTATGTTGTTGTTGTTGTTGTTGTTGTTGTTTTCAGATAAATCGCTCCATGCTTGTGGGTATGGGAGAATGGTGAAAACTAACCTTCATTTTAATTGTGCTCCTCAAAAACATCTAATAATTTTTAAAAACATTATATATAATGATATGACATTACAATATTACCATAATGCTTAATATACCATCGTCTTCGCAGGTGTGTCCACTGCTGGAGGCCAAAATCACCGCCGGACCCTCCCAAGGACCAGACTAGACACACCTCTTGCACCGGGTACCGAGTAATTGACTTCGAAGTACAGCCATGAGCAGAAGTTTGTGGACAGTCCCTGTCAGCACTGTGTCCTTCACTCCATATTTCTCATCCCTCCTTATACGACGGACATTTTCTTTCCTTCTCATTCTTTTTTGCTGTGTGCTTCATATTGCCATCACCCTTCCTTCCAATATACTTTTGCTGTGTGCTTCATATTGCCATCACCCTTCCTTCCAACATACTTTTGCTGTGTGCTTCATATTGCCATCACCCTTCCTTCCAATATACTTTTGCTGTGTGCTTCAAATTACTATCACCCTTCCTTCTCATACTCTTTTGCTGGGTTCTTTTTGCTAGTACATAAAAAGGGCTCATGCAACCCCTTCCATTGCCACAGCCGGTAAGAAAAATGTCGGCGAACTCTTGCTCATGGCTGTACATCGGCAGCCCGGTCCCCAGCAACACATGCCAACCCTGGTTTTCATACTGCCGGACTCAACTCCCGCGCGTGAGGCTGGGACAGCTAAGCATTGTAAACCTGTTAACCAACTGTGGCCAAGAAATGCACTAGTTCTTATGCAACGAAACCAGAGAGAAAAACGCAGAAAATAAGACCCAAATGTCAGAACAGAGCTTGAGCCAAACTTGGAAGTCGGACTTGGGACAATTCTAAGCCCAGGTTCGTGAGATACTCACGTCGGTCTCAGCCAACCTGACCAGCCATATGCTGAATTGAAGCTCAAGTCTGACTTTACAAAGTCGGGTTGAAGTCACGGACTTGCAGCATACTTTCAATTATTTTCAGATCAGCCAGTGACAGTGCCAACTTTTCAATATTAAATTTAACAAATAAGGCAAGGTAATTCAAAAGATGCATTATAAAAACGTTACATATCAGATATCTACAGTCCGTTGTCATCATCTCTGTGAATGAAAAGTATAAAGAAGCCAAATAATACAGAGAACACATTAATTAATATGAAGACCTGCAAACAGTCCTTGCATGGAAAGCTGACTGTGTCGTGAGTCGGGTGGTTGTCGCCAAAAATTACGGATTATTATGATAGCGACTAGTCACCGCCTGGCCAACAAGGGGAGAGAGGATGGCACTCCATAAGCAGTTCCGGAAAGCCTGCTGGTGCACCTGGACTGGCCATCATTGGTGGTTAAACGGATCACAGATGATGACTATTTGCCATAAAATAAAATAAAAAAGAAAATGAAACAAAAGCATTCGGGGGTCGAGTGCGAATTGCCACCAAAATATGTTGTTGGCTAAGTCACAAGCTACCTGCAAACCAAATCTGAAGACGAGATATTTTGGCAGCACACACACACACACACACACACACAGGGAGTCAATCGAGGCAGACGTGCAACATCAGCGCTCCGTATCGAACCAACACGGCCAGTGTGATTACCTAAATTAGTATCTTTGTATGAGTCAGGCTCTGTACCAGGTTAGACTAAATAATTTTTCATTATTAAAAGAAAAAAAGAAGTTTAAACAAGACTTGTTCAAACAGAAAAGAGAACAAAGACGAAAGAATGCGCTGAGTCAGCTGAGGTTTGTTTAGACTACAGCAGCACGGGGAATGTAAGTACATACTCTGTACTTTTAGTATTGCAAAATGGATACATACTTTAGTAAAGCAAATTTGGAAAAGAAAAGGGATAAAGGTAGAAAGCAAAATGATGATTTCTACCAAGAACTGGTTGAAGTGGAGACTCACAATAGACTGGTTGAATGTGTAAACAAACTAGAAATGGCTTTCAAAAATGAAATTGATGAAATAAAGAAGCAGATGCACTTGCCAAAGGAAGAAATAGAAAAACTAGGAAGGGAGGCCAACAAGAAAGACACAACCATCAGTGAACTAACAGTGGAACTGAGTACACTTAGGAAGAAAATGAGTAAAAAGGCAAGTACAGTAGTCAATCACGAGAGTGTTATGGAAGAGTTCAAAAATGACACAGAGACAATTAGGCAAGTAAGCAGTCTTATAGACCAGAGCAGTGATATTGAGGAGAAGATAACACGGGTGAATGAAGCTGTGCAAAGTTACAAAAATGATGTGGAAACCACGTATGCTGAAATGGTGAAAGTAAAGAAAGACTTAAAAACAAGGGTGGAGGAAAAAAGCATTAAAAAGGAAGTGAAAAGAATAATCCAAAACAATCCAAAGTTAGTTAGAGATTCAGTAGATATAAACAAATCTATAGTAATCACTGGTATAGAAGAGGAAGAAGTAAAAAACAAGATCACAAGAGACAAAAAGGAGATGGCAAATGTAATGAGCTTACTGAAAGAAGTATCAGAGGAAATCTGTAGTAAAGACATAGAGGAACACAAAAGTTAGGGAAATACGAGAAAAGCAAGACAAGACCTCTAAAGGTGACTTTCCAGAGTATAAACGCTGTGGAAGAGATACTAAAAAATGCAAAGAATCTTATGAAAAAAGAGGAGGTCAAAAATGTATGGATAAAAAGATGCCGAACACAAGAGGAACTGGAATTACTGAAAGAGAAAAGGAAGGAAGCAAAAACAAAAAATGAGGGAAGATCAGAAGAGAAGGAGAAGAAGAAATTTTTTTTACAAAGTAATAGGATTGCAGGTACGAAAGTGGTACACAAACAGGATGGAATAAAAAGGAGGAAGGTAGTAGAACCATGTCATGACAAGTATATAGACAAGATGATAAAGTTGATGTACTCAAATGTGGATGGAATGGTATCTAAATTACTAGAGATGAATGATTATGTCAGAGAAAATGAACCACAAATAATATTCCTAACTGAAACAAAATTAACACCAAGGATATCCAATGACTTACTAAACTTAGAGGAATACAATATGTGGAGAAGAGACAGAAATTTAAAAAAAGGGAGGAGGAATTATAATATTAACTAAGAAAAATCTAAAAGTCAATGAAATAAAACTAGATATACCATCACAAGTAGAACTGATTGCAGTAGAGATCAACACATCTGAAGGGAAAGTAATTGTAGCCAATTTGTGCATGCCACCCAGATCAAACACATGGGAAAGAGATGAATATGAAGACCTGGCAGAGAGTACAATTCAGAGTTTAAGATCATTACTACATAAAATGGAAGAGAAATCGGAAAGAATTATACTAACTGGGGATTTTAATACAAATATAAATTGGAATACTTTAGATATAATTAGCCAAGAAAGCTGTTGGGACCAAAAGCTCCTGGATCTCATGCAAGAGATTTTCCTAACGCAACATGTGAGGGAAACCACCAGAAAAAGAGGACTCGATGTACCTTCAGAGCTAGATCTAATATTTACTAGGCAAGAAAATGATATTGACAGTTTAATATATCACCCTCCACTCGGCAAAAGCAATCATGCAGTACTAAATTATAACTTCAGGATAGCATATGACATAGTTAACAGCAATGACAGTTACAAAAAGAGCCTAAACTATAAAAAGGGAAATTATCAAGACCTAAAGAAGTATTTCTTAGAAGTTGATCGGGAAAATGAGCTTAGAGGACAAGATTTAAATGCTGTATATAAAAAATTCTGTGAATTTTATGAAATAGGAGTCCAGAAGTACATCCCAAAGTACAAAGAAGCAGATAAGAAAATACAGAAATGGTTCAATACAGAATGTAAAAAATCAAAAGAAAGAAGAGATTTGTTGTGGAATAGATACAGAAGACACAATAGTGAAAGGGCGTATAATAATTACAAACAGACAAGAAACGATTATAGAAGAATAAGGAGGGAAGCCCAAAAACAGTTTGAGGAGGATATAATAAATAAAAGTAGTGATCAACCAAAGCTGTTTTACAGCTACATCAGAAGCAAAACCAAAGTAAAAGATATAATACAATCCATTACGGACGAGGGAATCACTTATACACAAGAGAAAGATATTTGTGAAGCACTAAATAAGAATTTCCAATTAGATTTTACAGAAGAACAAAATTTTGAGAGGGACTATGTGGAACATGCATGTCCACACATACTACCAGATATACAAATACCAGAAAAAGTAATACAGGAGGAGTTAAGTAGATTAGACAGAGGAAAAGCAAGTGTTCCTGATGAAATTTCATGTTGGGTACTACGAGAATGTGCAAAGGAGTTAAGTAAACCATTATTTTTAATTTTCAAGAAATCCTTGAGTCAAGGTAAACTACCTGATATTTGGAAGAAAAAAAAAAACAAACAAACAAATATTGTCTCCTTATTCAAGAAGGAAATAGGCAAAATCCACTCAACTACGGACCAGTATCACTGACCAGTGTTGTAAGCAAGGTATTAGAAAAGCTTATAAGAAAAGCTTGGGTAAATTATCTAGAAGAACACAGTATGATAACAGAAAGACAGTTTGGTTTCAGAAAAGGAAAATCATGTGTTACTAATCTGTTGAGCTACTATGACAGAGTAACAAACGCAATACAGGAAAGGGAAGGATGGGTGGACAGTATCTATTTAGATTTCAAGAAAGCTTTTGACACAGTACCACACCAAAGACTTTTATGGAAACTGTACCATCAAGGAGGAATTCGAGGCAAACTGTTTTGTTGGATGCAAGACTTTCTCATAAAAAGAGACATGAGAACAGTACTAAGAGGAACTACTCATCATGGAAAGAAGTGACTAGTGGAGTACCACAGGGTTCAGTGCTGGCACCAATCATGTTTTTAGTGCATATAAATGATATAAACAGTAACACTGGAAATGAGAGCTATCTGAATATGTTTGCAGATGATGCAAAAATACAAAGGAGAATTACTAAACCTGACTCTTGTAAAGAGCTACAAGAAGAATTAAATAAACTTCATGAATGGAGTAGTAATGGCAAATGGAATTCAATGTGGACAAGTGTCATGTAATCAAGTTTGGTAAAAGTGGAAAAAGACCTAAATTGGGATTATAAGTTAGGAAATAAAACCCTATACACATCAGAGAGAGAGAAAGACCTAGGTGTGATTATCAATAACAGACTATCTCCGGCTGACCACATCAGCGAGAAGGTACGGAACATGTATACACTGCTTGCAAATATGAGAATAGCATTCACATACATAAATGAAGACATGCTAAGAAGGATAATAACATCATTCATTAGACCAACCTTGGAATATGCATCAGTAGTCTGGAGTCCTCATCTCAAAAAACACATAGACAAGATTGAAAAAGTTCAAAGGGCCGCTACAAGATGGATACCAAGCCTAAGGGACCTAAACTACGAAGAAAGACTAAATAAATTGAATCTACCAACACTACAGGAGAGAAGGAAAAGAGGTGACATGATAATGCTATATAAGTGCATATCAGGGAAGGAGAAAATAGACATAAATGATTATTTAACATATGGAGAAGCATCAGCAAGAGGACACTGCAAAAAACTGCATAAGAAGAGAGGTGATAAAGACGTAAGGAAATTCAGTTTCCCAAACAGAGCAATTGATCAATGGAATGCACTACCGAATGAAATAGTGTGTGCCAAAACAATTC